>NC_057808.1:320859866-320907033 GCF_018294505.1 Triticum aestivum | reverse complement strand
GTGTGCGGCGCCCCCTCCACCGTTTACACCCTCGGTCATATTTTCGTAATGCTTAGGCGAAGCCCTGCGGAGATCACTTCACCATCACCGTCACCACGCCGTCGTGCTGCCGAAACTCATCTACTACCTCGCCGTCTTGCTGGATCAAGAAGGCGGAGGATGTCACCGAGCTGAACGTGTGCAGAACGCGGAGGGGCCGTACGTTCGGTACTTGATCAGTTGGAGCGCGAAGAAGTTCGACTACATCAACCGCGTTGTTAAACGCTTCCGCATACGGTCTATGAGGGTACGTAGACATACTCTCCCTCTCGTTGCTATGCATCTCGTTGATAGATCTTGCGTGTGCGTAGATTTTTTTGTTTTCCATGCAACGTTTCCCAACAGTGCCCTTGAAGGCGGCAACCGGACTTTTACAAACAAGGTTGGGGCTCTCTCCAGAACCGAATTGGAGGCTCCCAACAACACCATGAAACTTCACCACAATGAAATGTGGCTCCGAGGTGACCTCAACCATCTAGGGTGCTCAAACACCCAAGAGTAACAAGATCCACAAGGGATTAGTGGGGGAAATCAAATACCTTTTGGTGGATGTGTAGATCTAGGCCTTCTCAAGCAATCCCTTATGAATCAACAAGTTTGATTGGCTAGGGAAAGAGAGGGATCGGGCAAGAATGAGCTTGTGAGCAACAATGGAGCTTTAGGGAGGAAGAGGTAGTCAACTAGGAGAAGAAAACTCCCTTTATAGTGAGAAGAAGAATCCAACCGTTACGCTCCCACAGCCCACGCATAAGCAATAGTACCGCTCGAATGAGCAGTACTTCCACTGGCACGAAAGTGCCGGCTACCTAGTTCATTCTGAGAAGATCAGCAGAACGGTAGTGCCGCCTAAGCGGTACTACCATGCCCTCCAGTGTTACTACCGCGTGGAGATGAATAGCAGCCGAAACCCGCGGTAGTAGAGGAGGGCGGGGCGGTAGTGCCACCCTAGGCGGTACTACCGCTAGGAACTGCCGCCCTACTGACGCTCATGGAACAGACCGCAACAGAATGAGGCAAATAAGCGGTACTCCCCGTGGTACTCTCCAGCGGTAGTTCCGCTTAAGCGGTACTACCGTGGAGAGCAGCGGTAGTTCCGCTTAGCTCGTTGAAGCCTCGTAAACCCGCGGTAGTAGAGATGCATTTAGCCCCGTAGTACCTCAAGAGCGGTACTACCATGGCGAACTGTCACTCATTTACAGAACCCACGGAATAGGCGGAAGTAGGAGCCGTACTACACGGCGGCAGTACGCGGGAGCGGTACTACCGTTGTGTGAAGCGGTACTACCGCTTAGCCTATTCTGCCAAGGTTCAAACATAAGGATGAACAAGCTCAATTACCGGGAAAGGAAATAGGGTGCAAGGAAAGTGTACGTGAAGATTCCACCCACCCTTTCCGAAGCGGACCCCTCTTAATAGTACGGTGTTCCTACGACTCAAGTCCACCAAAAAAGAAACGCAAGAAAACACAGTATTTATAAATCTCCAGAGGGGTTCGAATCGTCTTGTGCCATAAGGTAAATGTATCTGAAATGTTCAATGCACACGATTAGTCCATAAAAGCATTGTCATTAATTACCAAAACCACTAAGTGACAAATATGCCCTAACAGTGGGAACCGTTGCATGACCGACAGGCGGGCCCGGGAGCGAGCGCGCCCATCCATTGTCCGTCTAGACGCAAATAGGTTCTAAATTTGCGCCGGATTCGGGTCGAGCTGGACACGACACAGACCAAGGCTACTACACAAGTACAGCCCATGATACTATGCAAAAGGTATCGCCTTTGTAGAAGCCACATTTTCAGTTTTTTCTAAAACTGTATATAAAAAATGTTCCGAATGTATAAAAAAATTGTACAATGTGTATGGAAAAAGTAGATATCAAAAATATAATATTTTTAAAAATACTAATCACGTATTTTAAAAATGGTAAACACGTATATAAAGTTCTTTCCTGGTGTATAAGTTAAATGTAGAATGTGTACGAAAAAACTAAAATCAAAATATAAGTTTGAAAAACATGTTAATCATATATTTGGAAAAATATTCAACGTGTACAATAAAATTATAAAATGTAAAAAACATGTTCATGTAGGTTAAAAAATTATTGCCATTAACAAAATTTATGTGACATTAAAAAATATTCATGTGTTTCCAAAAGACGTACAAGATTAATTTCAAAAAAATTATACAATGTTAAAAAACCACGTAGTTAAAAAAAGTTTGTTGCGACTAGAAAATATTAAATGTATATTAAAAAACTATGTACTATGTATTCCAAAAAGTGTTCAAACCCATACATTAAATAAACATGTACATCGAGTATTTTAAAAATGTTCAACGTATATAGAAAATTGTCTCACGCGTACAGTACAAATGTATATTTTGTATTGAAAAATAGTAGGCATGTGTTAAAAAACCAAGGAAAATCGACAAAAGAAGAAAAAAAGATAACTAAAGAAAAATGGAGAAACAAATAAAAAAAATGAAAACCGAGAAAGAAACAACAAATTTTGATGAAAAATAAGAAAGACCAGTGAAAACCGAAAAAGAAGCAAAGAAACCTGGCGGAAAAAAATAAAAAAAGATAAATCAGAGAATCGAGTGAAGTAATAAAGAACCCAAAGATAAAAACAAATAGCAAAATTTTGAATAAACCTACAAAAAGATGAGCTCAAAACAGTACATCGGCTGAACAAAACCACAAATGCCTCGATCGATGAACAAAAAAAAACAAAAAATGGACCGGCCGAGTAGGTACGATGACTTCATAAATTCTCAAGATGATATGCTGATTTAGTCTCTCGGAGGTGCTTATAGGCAATGACGGAGTTTTAGCCACTTACTTGGGCGTGCCAAAACAAGCCTGGTTGGGAAATACCATTGAAATTTCTCTTTCAGGGCCCACGTTCAGCACCATCATTCATTGAATTCCGGTTGGGCTGGGTGGGCCATGGCCTGGTTTGGCCCAGCCATCGCACCGCCATCCTTATAGAGGTAGGGTGTGCATGTGTGCGTTCATAAAGGTAAGTATATGTGCGTACATATAAGCGCTTGCGTCTGTGCCGTATTAAAAAAACTTGATATGAGCGTGATATAGTCGAGAGCTCCTAACCGGCGCCTTCAGCGCCGGTCTGAGTTTCTGGCAGTGCGACAAAGCATAAGAGCCTGGCATTTGATAATGAAGTCATTGCACTTATTTGGAATCTCATTTTCATCCACTTTTATGGAACTTTTTCTTTAAATCGATTGGAAGGTGATTCCCTATCAGCGACTTTCCATTTAGTTCTATTCCTTCTGTGCGTTACGTTCAAACAAACTGTAGCCGCATAGATTTTTTAATTATATGAAAACATTTAGAAAAATGTGATTCTTTTGAAAAACAATATGAAATGTTTCTGAAAGTCCACCAACTTTAGAAAGAATCACGAATTAGAAAAAGTTCTGCAATTTTGAAAATAAATTATCAAGTTTTTTAAAAAACACAAAATCTGGAAAAAGTTCATCGATTTTGAAAAATGTCTAGAAAATCTGAAAAAAGTTCATCGATTTCCAGAAACAAAGTTCATCAACTTTCAAAAAATTTAATCGATTTCAAAAAAGTTTACAAAATCTAAAAGAAGTTCACCAATTTTGAAAAAAGTTCATCAATTTAATAAATGTCACAAATTTGAAAAAAATGTTCATCAATTTTGAAGAAAAGTTCATCAATTTGAGAAAAGTTCATGAATTTTGAGAAAAGTTCACAAATAGGAAAAAGTTCATAAATTTTAAAACAAAAGATGATAAATTTTAAATTTCATTGGTTTGGAAAAAAGTTCACTAAAAATGAAAAAGGTTCATTGATTATGGAAAAAGTTCATCGAACTTGAAAAGAAGTTCATTGAATTTGAAAATAGTTCATCGACCTTGACGAAACGTTTATCGATTTTGAAAAATGTTCATCGATTGGAAATAAAGTTCACAAATTTGAAAAAAAATCTTGCGCTTTGCAAAAAAGAAGAAAGAAAGAAAAATAAAAGAAAAGAGAAAAGAGAGAGAAAACAGAACAAAATTGTGTCCACGAGAAAAGAAAGAAGAAAAATGTTAAATGGCCGATAGTTAACACAAACATCTACCTTAGCCAAGTGGTTAGGCGAACGCGTGTGTAGTCGTGAGATGGGTGGTTCGAAACTCGCAGCGACTATTTGTCACATTAAGCGATGCGCCAGGTTTCGATCGCGTCGAAGGGTTACCACTGGCGTCGTTATTGGACCAGCCAAGTTACGCTGGCCGGTTCGCTCGTTTCTCGTCTTCTCCTCCTCATCGCCTCCTTTATCCTATGGCTCCTCTCCTCTTCTCCTCCCCTCCCCTCTTCTCCTCTCCCCTGTAGAGGCGCGACACCGGTGAGTGCTCCCGGCGTTGAAGGCGAGGGCGGCGGGGTAGTTCGTGTCAACGTGGAGCTGTTGGATCTTGTTCCCCTTCTTGTCTTTTCTTCTCCAGAGTTGGTGGCGAAAGGATTGATCTCGGGGAGAAGTATGACGATATGTTCATTCTCCAGTTCTTCCTCGCATTTCTGGTCGTTTAAAGCTTTGTAGGCGTGCTCAAATTGGTTGGTGTGTATGGTGATTTGTGTTCGTCGTCTAGGGTTTGGTAGTTTTGGGGGATCTGGCGCTAGGGCTGTGGATCCAGAGTTAGGTTTTGTTTATGGTTCGAGAGATTTGGCGATAGGGCTGTGGATCCAGAGTTAGGTTTTGTTTATGATTCGAGAGATTTGGTGCTAGGGCTGTGGATCCACAGTTAGGTTTTGTTTATGATTCGAGAGATTTGGTGCTAGGGCTGTGGATCCACATGAGTTATGGAGTAGGTGTCATAGAGAAACAACTAGTGTTGTGGATCCACAGGATTTAGGGTTTTGATTGGTCGTTTTGTCAAGGCTTCATGAGTGATTCAGCTATTGGATCCACGGGAGCAAATTCTCAATTCTTTCATGATGGTACACTGTAGAACACCCTAGAACTCCCATGTACGTCTTAGATCAACATTTTATAAACGCTTGTTCTTCATTGTGTCAACACTTAACACTAAAAGTTAACAAATTGTGGCTTGTTCTTCTAGTCCATTGTCCTGTTTTGCTGTATATACAGTAGCTAGCTAGCCTGCGTTTTCCGAACCTACCTACCCACCTGATCCACTGTAGCCATTAGCATCCCGTCAGATTGTCATGTAGTAGAATTATAGCTTAAAGCATTATGTGCATCCTACTCTCGTGTTTTCTTAGTTGCCTTGGAACCAAAGTGATACATTTTGTGAATAAATCCTGATGTTGGAGATGCAAGGGCTTGAGGTAGGTCACATTGTAATGTTGCTTGAGTTGCTGCTATGTGTGTATGCATACTCATTTGGGGTGTCAGGTGTTGTTGTTTATGCGTGAAGGTTTGCTTGTGTGGAACTTTGCTTGACTTGTTTAACTACTAGTTTGCATTGCACAAAGATCTTGTGGTCTTGGTTTTGTACTACAAATATAGGGTCCTAGAGTAGATAGTAGATTGTGCCATTCCGTCTAATTTTAGTTTGCTTTTGCTTGACATGTTTAAATAGACTCTGTAAGGTGTCTGTGCGGTTGGATAATACTAGACATTTAACAAATAAAGGTTCCTCATTTTCATACTAGCTAAACATTTTGTATGTTAAGTCAAGAATTCAGAAACACTTGGAAAATGTCACACCAACATATTCTGAAACCATTCTTCAACATTTTTGTATGTTAAGTCAACATTTCAGAAACAACATGTCTACATTTTAGTTGGTTTAAAAAATTTCTATTTAGTTTAAATATATTTTTAAGAATATATGTTCTTCAAATTCATTTTACTTTGCCATGCACACCGCATTTCATCATAATAAAGTTTACATGCATGCAGTAATGCTTTGCAATTTCCACTTCATTATGCAAGTAGTCTCAAAATGACGAATAATCTTACTACTTATCTCTCTCATTATGCTTCTAGTGTGTTTTTGGTATGCAGATGGACTTGTTTTGTTCTCACCATTGATTGTAAATTGTAGTAATTCATATGCTCATCATGATTTTTTTCTTCTGTTTGTAGTGTTATCTTGTGAGTAGTCAATATGGTTGGAATGTTGAAAGGTCATGAAGTTCTGGTACCTCTTAAGACTTGGTTCTCAACTCTCAGGTTTAGCAAGGCTCTAAAAAAGCTGACCCCAACGCAGATAGGTTTTGTTCACAAATATGATCTACATAACCTATTGCTTATCCGTGAGCACTTTAGTGTGCTGATTAACGTGTTGCAATGGGTGCTTGATCATATGGACTATGCGGGGGTTGGCATTCTTCGGTAGAAGAAGAAAGTTATTCACATTAGGAGGGAGATGGTAACTCAGGTTTTTGGGATTCGTTCTGGAGTTGAACCTTTTCCTGAGTATGGCTGATCCATTAGCCGAGGAGAGAGTTCAGGAGTTGCGGGCATATTACCAATGTGGTGGGAAAGATATTGCTATAAAGAACATAATCATGCTCATGGAGAAGGATGAAAATGAAGAAAGTTTCATTTGTAGCTTTTTGTTCCTCTTCTTTACATGTATCTTTTGCCCAACCACACATAATTAGGCCTATTGGAAGTTTCTCTACGGCTTGCATGACATTTCAAAGATTAAGTCATATGATTTGGCTACAATGTGTATTGATCACTTGTCAAAGGAGATAGTCAAGCACCATGAGAAATTGCTTGATGATTGGTTTCGAATAGTTCGAAGGGATCCCGAGGATGAAACTGGTCCTGATCAAATGTTTGTGGGAGGGTGTTTGCCGCTAGTTGCGGTAAGTCTTGTTGTAGTTGCATTAATTTTTTTCTCTTCTTTAGTTGGCATTTACTTTTTTTAACTCATTTTTGAAGCTGATTGTGTTCTTTTTCTTTTCAAATTTTTGTAGATATTGTACATGCATTTCCTTGATCTTAAGGTTGCTGCACGGAAACGAAAGATTGACTATAGTGTCCCAAGAATAGCTCATATCAAGAATCAGGACTTTGATTTTGTTTATTTGGTTGACATGAAGCATGATCGTGTAAAGAAGCTAAAATTTGGTGCAATGCCAGTAAGTTGTTTTTTTGTTGACATGTGTTTTATTTTGCAATTCCTATTTAAGCTCATATTAAATTTTTTGTTTTAACTATATTTCAGTTCAAAGATATTTCTGAGGCCCCATACAGTGTGCGTGCATTGATACTGACAGAAGAAAAGTGGCTTAAATTGGATGCCAATGCTACTCAGGTTGATGATAACAACCTTGGTCGGTGTAGCAAGTCTGTTCCAGGAGGAATGCCATATGCTTCAAAAGAGAGACTAATTCTTCTGTCTTGTTTTTACTTTTTCTCTTCTGTCTTGTTCATATAGGTTTCTTTTTGTGGTATGCTTGTACTTTTTTAGTATTAAAATGTGTTTTTTGGTCTCTGTCACTGTAGGTGTTGGAGTTAATGTCTGAGGTTGTCTCGAAGCATGAGAAGTTATGGAAGATAGCTCATGAGAAACATGTGTCTGGGTTGCTAGTAGAACTTAGATCAGTTGTGTCGTCCTGTTTTGCAGAGAGTGGTGAATGTTCAATTCAGGCTTCAGAATCTGCAAGGTCTAGTTGCTCAGGTAAATGTTGGAAAAGATGCTCGAGCGGCCTTTCCGCAAGGAATTCAAGGTTCACCTAGGATGTCTAATGTTGATCAAGATGTTGCAATGCCCTCTGCTGAAGGAGTTCATATTTCACCTTCGAGGCTTATTCCTGATCAAGTTGGTACACCACAGCGAGTTCAGGACAATCAGTCAGGACCTAGTCCAGTGAGTGTCATCAACATTGCATCCACAACCGTTACTAAGATTGCCCCTCATGAAGTTGAAGTGAGAGATCATGTTGGAGGGTGCACTAACATAGCAATGAGCAATGAAAATGAAAATGAAGATGCCCCCTGAAGACACCTTGAAGTTGTTGTCTGCCGTTGAACGTAAGCATGCAGATGTTTTATGATTTTTTATAGTTTCTGTTTTAGATTTTTGTCCTCTTCACTATTTTCTTTCAATCTAACCTATTCGATTTCTTCTTGTGTTTCTGTCGTGTGTTCTACATTGTGTGGGGTTGGTATTATGTAGCGAGTCATGGAAGTGAAGATGATTGCACCCCTCAAGATGCTTTTAAGTTTTTGCCTGAGGATACAAGCACCATGTTTCGCTCGTCTTCTCTTGTTTGTTTTTATTTATTGGTATTTTTATATTGCTTTGCTCTTCCATTTTTTTTGTATAGGGTGTTTGAGTTGATCGAAGTTGTTTTTGTTTCTCTTTATTTGTGTTGTGCTCTATACAAATTGAAAGATAACTTGTCCATCGAGACTACTGGAGTGACTACAATTGATAAGAGGAACCAGAAAAAGAGAGCAGTGAAAGTCTTATCTCCTGAGAAGAAAGTTTCTAAGTTAGAACTTGATGAAAAAGTAAAGGAATTCTATAGCAAGTACGTGAGAAACATTTTCTTCAAGGCTAAAGATCCGTGAGTACTGATACGTCTCCAACGTATCTATAATTTATGAAGTATTCATGTTGTTATATTATCATTCTTGGATGTTTTACAATCATTTTATAGCAACTTTATATCATTTTTTGGGACTAACCTATTGACCCAGTGCCAGTTGTCGTTTTTTGCTAGTCTTTTACATCGCAGGAAATCAATATCAAACGGAGTCCAAACACCGCGAAACTTTTTGTGGATTATTTATGGACTAGAAGACCACCAATGGGCCAGAGCAGCACCCGGGGGGTGCCCCGAGGGGGGCACAACCCACCAGGGCGCGCCTGGGGGCCCAGGCGTGCCCAGGTGGATTGTGCCCACCTCGGTGGCCTCCCGCACCCCCTCTTTACCATATAAATTCAAAAATATTCCGAAAACCCTCGGGGTTAACCTAGATCAGAAGTTCCGCCGCTGCAGGCCTTTGTAGCCACCGAAAACTAACCTAGAACCCGTTCCGGCATCCTGCCGGATGGGGGAATCATCTCCGGTGGCCATCTTCATCATCCCAGCGGCCACCACGATGAGGAGGGAGTAGTCCACCCTCGGGGCTGAGGGTTTGTACCAGTAGCTATGTGTTTAATTTCTCTCTCTCTCTCTCTCTCTCTCTCGTGTTCTTGAGATGTCACGATCTTGATGTATCGCGGGCTTTGTTAATATAGTCGGATCATATGGTGTTCTCTCCTCTCTATCTTGTGATCAATTGAGTTTTCCCTTTGAGATGTCGTTTTATCAGATTGAATACTTTTATGGATTTGAGAGCACTTGATATATATCTTGCAAATTAATACTCGTGGTGACAATGGGGTATTATTTTGATTCACTTGATATACGTTTTGGCACTCAACTCGCGGATTCCCGCGGTGACATTGGGGTAATATATGCATAGGGGTTGATGAACGTTCTCGTCTTCTGTTTCTCCGGTACAAATCTTGGGGCACTCTTTGAAGTTCTTTGTGTTGGATTGAGTATTATGAATCTGAAATTATTTGGTGTTATTTTAGTACGAACTCTTGGATAGATCGATCGGATAGAATAGCTTCAAGGTGGTTTCGTAACCCTACAAACGATTCTTCTTATGTTCTCCGCTAGATAGTAACTTTGGAGTGATTGTTCATCGCACGTTGAGGGATGGTTATATGATCCAATTATATTAGCATTGTTGAGAGATTGCACTAGTGAAAGTACTGACCCTAGGCCTCATTTTCAAGCATGGCAATACCGTTTTTGTGCCTATTTACTATTCGCTACCTTGCTGTTTTTATTTATTCAGATTATAAAAATATATTTCTACCATCCACATTACACTTTTATCACCATCTCTTCGCCGAATAGTGCACCTATACAATTTGCCATTGTATTAGGTGTGTTGGGGCACAAGAGATTTCTTGCATTTGGTTGCAGGGTTGTTTGAGATAGACCATCTTCATCCTACGCCTCCCATGGATTGATAAACCTTAGGTAATCCACTTGAGGGAAAATTGCTATTGTCCTACAAAACTTTGCGCTTGGAGGCCCAACATGCGTCTACAAGAATAAAGTTGCGTAGTAGACATCAAACTCTTTTCTGGTGCCGTTGCCGGGGAAGTTAGGTAAGTGGCACTCACATCCCTTCAACGAAGCTCTTTTCTGGCACCGTTGCCGGGGAGGTGAGTGCTTGAAGGTATATCTTTAGATCTTGTAATCGAATATTTTAGTTTCTTGTTTTATCACTAGTTTGGTTCATAAAAGAAAACTACAAAAAATGAAATTAAGGTTGCATCATATTATTGATCATCTTTATAATATGTTTGTTGAAAATGATGGATCGGAAAATTGTGCTCTATTGTTAGAAGAAGAAGTCAATAAAATGTTCGGCACAAAATATTTGAATGATGAGCATGATTGCAATGTTGTTAGTATGAATTCTTTGAATATCCATGATGCTAATGATATGCAAAGCCATAAGCTTGGGGATGTTATGTTTGATGAAGATGATATTTTTAGTCCCCCAGATTTGATGTGCAAATTTGTTATAATGATTGCATGCCTCCTATTTATGATGATTATAATGATAAAAGTGGATTTGGAGAGGTCACGACTTTATTTAATGATGAATCCACTATTTTGGAAGACGCTTCAATTGATTATGATCACAAAGTTGCTATCTATGATGATTATGGTGATGACATGTATTCTATAAAGAATAATGATAACCATGAAACTTGTCATCATGATTTTAATTTTCACTCTCATGATAGTTATTTTGTTGAGTTTGCTCCCACTACTATTGATGAGAAGAAATTTGCTTATTTGGAGAGTAATAAGTTTTCTATGCTTTTGTGTCAGGAAAAGAATGCTTTATGTGATGGTTATATTGTAGAATTTCTTCATGATGCTACTGAAAATTATTATGAGGGAGGAACTTATGCTTGTAGGAATTGCAATAATATCACGTTTCCTCTCTATGTGTTGAAAGTTTTGAAGTTATGCTTGTTTTGTCTTCCTATGCTAGTTGATTCTTGTTCCCATAAGTTGTTTGCTCACAAAATCCCTATGCGTAGGAAGTGGGATAGACTTAAATGTGCTAGTCATATGCTTCATGATGCTCTCTTTGTGTTTCAATCATTATCTTTTATGCAAGCATCATTGAACTCATCTTGCCTAGCTAAAAGGCATTAAAGAAAAGCGCTTGTTGGGAGACAACCCAACACTTTTACCTATTGTTTTTGTGTGTTAACATGATTATGCTACTGTAGTAATCATGTTTTATTTCTTTTGTTTCATTAAAGTTCCAAGTAAAGCCTTTGGGATAGTGTGGATGATAGTTGACTTGAATCTGTGCAAAAACAGAAACTTTTGCTTCCAGAAATAGAATTGTTTAAATTCACTCGAGCGTCGAAAAATTCTGAATTTTTTTACATATGATTGATATAAAAAATTTCTACGTGTTCCTAATTTTTCAGAAGTTTTGGAGTTACAAAAGTATGACTAATATTAAGATCTTTACGTATTTTCTGTTTTTGACAGATTCTGTTTTCAATGCATAGTTTGCTTGTTTTCTAGTTCCTATGGGGGCTTATATTTCTTAATATAAATTGTGGAAATGATGAGGTACAGTAGGCATTGTGTGAGAACAATTATGAATCTTGTCTTTGACAGTACCAAAGTGAATGGTTTGTTTTATCATACTAACCCATCTCACGAAGTTCCGTTAAGTTTTGTGTGATTGTAGTTTTCAAGTTTTGGGTGAGATATCGATATGAGGAGAATAAGGAGTGACAAGACCCTAAGCTTGAGGATTCCCAAGGCACGCCAAGGTAATATTCAAGGAAGATCCAAGCAACTAAGCTTGGGGATGCCCCAGAAGGCATCCCCTCTTTCGTCTCCAACATTATCGGTAACCTCACTTGGAGCTATATTTTTATTCATCACATGATATGAGTTTTTCTTGGAGCGTTATTTTATTTTATTTTTATTTACTTTATGATATTTAGAATAATATTTTGCATCTTTTATTTCGATAAAAATGTCAAGAATAGCCTTTACCATGCTTATTTTCCAAGTCTACATGTTGCTGTTTAAAAACAGAAAGTTTTTTCTCATTGTCTGATTCTTCTGGAAAGTCAGGACGTGATAAAATCTTGAAATTTTTACACAATATGCTACGGTAAATTTTCTAGAGTATGGTAAGTTTTCATAATTTTTGGAGTTAGGGAAGTATGATGAATATTGCATTCTTTACAGACTGTACTGTTTTGGCAGATTGCTGTTATGTTTGCATTGTTTGCATATGTTTGCTTGTTTAATGATTCTATTCGAGGATATGAGTATTAAATATGGAGAGGCATTTAGTATGCAATGTTGAATAATAATTTTAGTGGTTTGCTACAGTACAGAATGATGAGGTTTTTGCATTGGTTTATACTAACTTATCTCACGAGTTCTTGTTGAGTTTTGTGTGGATGAAGTTTTTAAGATTTAAGGAAACCGTGACATAAAAGGAATTAAGGAGACACAAAAGCTCAAGATTGGATGCCCAAGACATCCCAAGATAAAATTTCAAGAAGTCTCCAGCATCTAAGCTTGGGGATGCCCCGGTAGGCATCCCACCTTTCTTCAGCAACAATTATCGGTTAGTATAGTTGATCCTAAGTTTTTGCTTCTTCACATGATGTGTGCTATTGTTGGAATGTCATTTTATTTTGTTTTGTTTGTTGTTTTAATAAAATTCTTAGATCTTAAAGTTTTAAATAAGAGAGAGTCCTCAATTAGCTACCCATTTACTTAACTACTCGCATGATCTTCACTTATATCTTTTTGGAGTAGCTTGTCATTTACTCTTGTGCTTCACTTATATCCTATGAGTAAATTGTTGAATAAATTGAATTTCATGAAGTTAAAATCATATCATGCCTAGTGGTAGCTTCACATTGGGTTTCGAAAGTGAAATCTTTTGAGGCTTGACAATCACAATATTGGTCATACAAGCAATTCACGAATGATTAGTAGAAGGAAGAGACCTTTCACATGAAAATAAACTATCGTGAAAATATTTTGTGATTGTGAGCCCCCATCAAAATATTATATGCCAAAATTGTTGACGTTGGACAAGGAAGACAAAGTAATGGTTTATGTTTGTTCATATTCACATAGAAGTTATATTGTCATAGATCCTTCAACATGTGGTGCTTGCCCCCATCTTTGCTAGCCAAAAACTCCGCACCAAGTAGAGATACTACTCATGCATCCAAAAACCCTTAAACCCAAATCTTATTGTCAAGAGTCCACCATACCTACCTAAGGATTGAGCAAGATCCTTCAGGTAAGTTGTCATCGGTGCAATAAGGCAATAAAAATTGCTTCTAAAAGTGTGAGATCATTTAGTTTAAGAGAAAATTGAGCGTTGTACGAACTTGTGATGGTGAAGAATAAAAGCGACAGACTGCATAATAAAGGTTGTCATCACAAGGGGCAATACAACACGACGTTCTTTTGCACTAAGGGGTTGAGCATACAAACAAATAAGCTCATGGCAACCTCTACTTCCCTCTGCGAAGGGTCTATCTTTTACTTTAATGTATTTACTTTTATGCAAGAGTCAAAGTTCTTCTCTCTATTCCTTTTTATTTTTCTCTTTTGGCAAGCATCATGTGGTGAGGAAAGATCTAGGCACATATGTCCAGTTGAATATGGGTAGCATGAGTTATTATTGTTGACATCACCCTTGAGGTGAATACGTTGGGAGGCGAAATTATAAGCCTCTATCTTTCTATGTGTCCGGTTGAAACGTTTTGCTCATGTGTATGTAGTGAGTGTTAGCAATCATAGAAGGCTATATGATGGTTGAGTATGTGGAGCTCTTACTTAGACACTGTTGAATAAGTTGAATTGAAATTGCTTGGTGACTGAGAACACAGGTTGTTGAGTTTCAAGAGAATTCATTGTTTGAACCTTAACATGTGAATTGGTTTCTACTTTAACATGAGAAATTTTATGAGAAAGAATTGCTGCTATGATGCTAGGAAAGTGATTGAAAATGTCATTGATCAAACTTGTGCAATTTGCTAGCATTCACACTTCATAATTAATTTCTTTTATCATTTACCTACTCGAGGACGAGTAGGAATTAAGCTTGGGGATGTCGATACGTCCCCAACATATCTATAATTTATGAAGTATTCATGTTGTTATATTATCATTCTTGGATGTTTTACAATAATTTTATAGCAACTTTATATCATTTTTTGGGACTAACCTATTGACTCAGTGCCCAGTGACAGTTGCTGTTTTTTGCTTGTTTTTTACATCGCAGGATATCAATATCAAATGGAGTCCAAACACCACGAAACTTGTGGATTTTTTATGGATGAGAAGACCACCAATGGGCCAGAGCAGCACTTGGGGGGTGCCCCGAGGGGGGCACAACCCACCAGGGCGCGCCCAGGTGGGTTGTGCCCACCTCGGTGGCCTCGCGCACCCCCTCTTTACCCTATGAATTCCCAAATATTCCGAAAACCCTTGGGGTTAACCTAGATCAGAAGTTCCGCTGCCGCAGGCCTCTATAGCCACTGAAAACCAATCTAGACCCCGTTTCGGCACCCTGCCGGAGGGGGGATTCATCTTCGGTGGCCATCTTCATCATCCCGGAGGCCACCACGATGAGGAGGGAGTAGTCCACCCTCGGGGATGAGGGTTTGTACCATTAGCTATGTGTTTAATCTCTCTCTCTCTCTCTCTCTCTCGTGTTCTTGAGATGTCACGATCTTGATGTATCACGGGCTTGTTAATATAGTCGGATTATATGGTGTTGTCTCCTCTCTATCTTATGATGAATTGAGTTTTCGCTTTGAGATATCGTTTTATCGGATTGGATACTCTTATGGATTTCAGAGCACTTGATATATGTCTTGCAAATGAATATTCGTGGTGACAATGGGGTATTATTTTGATTCACTTGATATATGTTTTGGCACTCAACTCGCAGATTCCCGCGGTGACATTGGGGTAATCTATGCATCGGGGTTGATGCACGTTCTCGTCTTTTGTTTCTCCGGTACAAATCTTGGGGCACTCTTTGAAGTTCTTTGTGTTGGATTGAGTATTATGAATCTGAAATTATTTGGTGTTATTTTGGTATGAACTCTTGGATAGATCGATCGGAAAGAATAGCTTCGAGGTGGTTTCGTACCCTACAAACAATTTCTTCTTATGTTCTCAGCTAGATAGGAACTTTCTAGTGATTCTTCATCGCGCGTTGAGGGATGGTTATATGATCCAATTATATTAGCATTGTTGAGAGATTGCACTAGCGAAAGTACGGACCCTAGGCCTCATTTTCAAGCATTGCAATACCGTTTTTGTGTCCGTTGACTATTCGCTACCATGCTATTTTTTATTTATTCAGATTATAAAAATATATTTCTACCATCCGTATTACACTTTTATCACCATCTCTTCGCCGAACTAGTGCACATATACAATTTGCCATTGTATTAGGTGTGTTGGGGACACAAGAGATTTCTTGTATTTGGTTGCAGGGTTGTTTGAGAGAGACCATCTTCATCCTACGCTTCCCACGGATTGATAAACCTTAGGTCATCCACTTGAGGGAAAATTGCTGTTGTCCTACAAAACTGTGCGCTGGGAGGCCCAACATGCGTCTACAAGAATAAAGTTGTGTAGTAGACACCAAGTACCCTTTTTTGTTCTTTAGTAGGACTTTATACTGCTGGCACTCTTCTTAGGTGATGTTACTTTTGTAGCAATTCAACTCATCCATGTTTGTTTTCCCAGGCCTCTAGTTGTCAATGTTAACAACTACACTGTGACATATGACAAGTTCTATAGTTCATTTAAAACAATTGGTGAAATTGATGATGAGTGTGTGAATGCGTATGCTCAAGTTTTCAACTATGAGGATAGCAAAGCTACCACACATCTAAGGAAGTGTACAAAGTATTGTTTCATGTCATACTTCACGGTAACCAATAACTTAGTGCCTAATTACCACTTATATATCATGTGATTACTTTTTTTCTTTTCTTGTTACTTACATCATCTTTTTTCTAAAATGTTGTGTAGAGTAAACTTCTTGTAGATCCTGAGAAGATTTCCTTTACTAGTTGCAAAAAAGAATTAGCAAGGATCGCAAAGGAAGTCAACCTTATGAAGTGTGACATGGTATTTATGTAGTTTTCTATCATGAGCAGAGATACAGTTCCAGAGCTGTACGACTTTGTTTTATATTTTATTAACTTTTGTGTTTTCATTTTCTTTTCCTTGGATGCAGCTCTATTTCCCTAATGTTGGAGATTATGATTGGACTTTATTCTGTTCAGACAATCTTTACAATCAAGTGAATTTCTTTGATTCAATAAGTATTGTTACTGAAGATGAACGCAAGTTGCAGATAAACAACCTGGTAATAGTTTGTCCTTTCTCTTGTTTTGCTCGGTGTTGTTACATCTTGGTCTTAGTTTTGTATAATCTTTTCCAATTTTGATCTCTTTTTATTTGCAGAAAGTCAATTTTAGTCGTTTGTGCAAAGCTGTTGAACCAAAAAAGAAATATATTGACCTTCAGTGAGATTAATCCTACTGGTTACCCCCAACAAGTGACTTTGTGAGTGTCCTCCATGTCTTTAGTTACATCTTAGTTATTTTTGAACAGTTTGAACCATGTTTCGTTTCACTAATGATGATGGTGTGTTTTATTCATTTCTTTCGTTGTGATTAGGCATAACTGTGGATTCTTGGCGATTCTCTATATGTTGTACTGGGATGGTAGAACTTTGAGGGAATTTGACATTTTATGTTTCTTCTTTTGCATTTTCATTTCATTTTGTTGTCACTATATTTTGTACTTTCTCTTCTACTATCAAGAGCTTATCATTTCTCTCTTCATGTCAAGATATTCTACCAGACTTCAGAGAAATCACTGCATACACCTTTGCGAAGTCCACGCTTAACAAGGTTGACTTTGATGATATTGGAGGAAATGACAAGAAGAGGAAAAGGAAGTAGGTGGTTTGTTAGGGAACACTCACCTAGGAATTGTTGTAGCTAAGTGGGCCGAATGGAACATTTTTTGTGCTGCTTGTTTCGTTGATACGTGAGTCCTCACTGGTGTAGGGTGGTTCTTACTAGAGCTGCGGATGATGGATGTTGAAACTTGGGTGACAATTGTCTTTTGGTTTGTGAGAAATTATGTAGGGATGACAAATGACTTGTTCTTGTGTGAATTATGTGTCTATGAGAAATGATCTTTTGTTCCCTTGCTTTGTTATGGTTGATGATATAGTATTTCCCAACATTTTACTAATAGAATATCAACAACTTTTTCATGGCCTCAACATTTTGCAAACACTACTACTCCTGTCGGAATTGGGGCTCTGCGAACCCAAACAAGGTTCGAACTCTGGGGTGTGTCTGAAGACCTAAACGAGCCCCGGCCCCAAGCTCATCACCCCACAGCCTTGCCTCGTCGAGTTCGCAAGAGCGGGGCAGGGAGAACACGATGGTTTACCCAGGTTCGGGCCACCTTGCGGTGTAAACCCTACTCCTGCTTTGTGGTGGATTGGCCTCATGAGGAGGTTGTGGATGAACTAGTACAGCGGGTGAGCTGCCTCGCAAGGGCTCTGAGAGTGAAGGTGGAATCGACCCCCTTTCTACGGTGGAGGCTAGCCTATACTTATAGTGGCATTGGTCCTCTTCCCTCATAACTTAGGCGGGAAGGGATCCCACTACGGCCAATTTGAAAGGGGACAAAAAGTACAGCTTATCCTGACGAAAAGTGGTCTTTGCCTGCAAAGCTTCCGGTCGTGACGCAGAGGTGGGCTCGGCGATGACATCTGTCCTGCCAAGCTCGTGGTCTTGGTCTTGTTGCACCGAAATGGAAACCTTCGGGGGATTCCTTGAGAACCCGCGTACGTCCTTGCCTCCTTAGGACCAAATAGGAAATTGCCCTCCTCTGCGCCCGCTGGCGCCCACCTGGCCTTGGTCATCATGGCTTGCGTCATCGAGAGCCTCGTGAGACTGGGTACCTGCATGGAAGTCTCCCCTCCTCGGGAGGTAGGCTTGGGGAGCTGCCCCTCGGGAGGTCTTGGCATCGTCCGCCTCGCGAGGGTCTTGTCTTGGGGGTCTTGTAGCCGGGTCGTCGATGAGGCCGCGCGCTGGGCCGTAGGCAGGCAAGTCTGGGTACCCCCAATCCCAGAACATCGACAGTAGCCCCGGACCCAAGGCGCACTCGGGCTGGCTTCGAGGTAAAACCAAGGGGCAAGGGCGAAGCGATGCGGGCCCCAACCGCTTGCGAGCCAGGCTTGACGCATGGCGCACGACGGAACGCCAATGCCTCCGCTTCCCCTCGTCGCCTTGGCAACTGCCCAGGCTGACAAAAGACCGACGCACACAGCAGGGCCATCATCTCCCGAATGCGAAGGGACGCCAGTTGGTTTCCTCCGATCGCCTATAAGAAGGCGCAGGGAGCGGAGCCCAAACCCATCTCTGTCTTCTTGCTCCTCCATTCCACACCCCCACCGAAGCAGCCATGGTGCCGGTGAGAAGGTTTTCCGTCGGTGAGAAGGGGAGGGCGCCACGGGAGGAGCCGGAGCTGCCCCCGCCGAAGAGAGGGCGCGACCGCCCCTGCAAGGCCACCGCGACGCCTGCGACGGCTCCTCTCCGGCGAAAGCGTGCTCTACTGGGGGTCCGCGCTAGCTCCAGCAGCCGCGGGATGGGTCCTTCCTGCGGGAGCGTACGCGGAGGCCACAGAGGACGAGGTCGAGGAGGGAGACACGCGGTGGCCGCCCCACCACCTCGCTTGTGGGCCCACTCGGAGGACACGGCCCGCGAGTTCATAGTGTGGGTGGAGAGGCCGCTAGGCACCTGGATCCGGCTCCCACACTCCTTGGCGGAGGAGTTGCCAGCAAGAGGGCCCATCGGGTTGTGGCTGCAGCATGATGGCTGTTGGAACCAGTCTTCGTAGGCGGAGGTCCAGGACACCCCCTCCGGCCATATCTACATTACCCGGGGATGGGGGGCAATCGCCCGCGCCTGTGGCTTGGAGGGGAGGCACACCCTCCACTTCAAGTATGACGGGGCAATGACGCTCTTCTTCAAGGTCTTCAGGAAGGATGACGGGTGCCTGGACTACTGCCCGGGGGGCGACTGCAGTGGCGGCGGCCACCCTCCTTCCGAGGGAGACGCCTATCATGGCGGTGACGCCCTCAGCGGTGAACTTGCCCTTTGCTATGGCCGCGACGCCTCCAGCAGCGGCGGCACCTCCCCCGGGGGGAGCTTGAGCAACGACGACTACGATGAGCCGCCACGTCGTCCTACCGCAATCAAGGAGGAGGAGGACTCCCACTAGGCACCGCAGTGCCGGAGTCAGCGCCTCCTGAGCTGCGGCCCTCGGCAGGCCGTTTCTTTTGTCTTTACTTCCTGCACCAGAAATTATGAAGGGCCCCATGGGGGCGTGTAAGAAACTGCGGCGCTCGCGCCTATTATCGTAATGTCTTATTCGCGTTTCTAAGTTGTGTTAGAACCTCTTGTTTAAACTTAAGCCCTTTCCCCCTCATGATATCTTAGTGCCTTGTGTCGCCGGGACCCAGCCCCCAGGTAAGCTTCTGCCGTCGCTGGTATGCCAGGTCGCGATGCCGTGTGCAAGGCCAGTAGGTGAGCGACCCAAGGTTATGTAAGAGCGCCTGAGGCGCGATGCTCAGGAGGTCCCCTTGATGTGCAGGCGGCTTTCGAAAAGAAAAGGGGTTTTGGCTTAAATGGGATCGCAGAAACAGAAGTGTGGAGTCAATAGTAAAGCTAGCGCTTGGTGCGGGGAAGATGACTTAGCTTTGGGTGCTCATGATCCGCGAGGTGTTTCCGCATCGTGACGGCGCGTTTCCCTTGAGTCTGGTTCTCCTTTTCCACCCTAAAATGCATCAAGGCAAAACCCGATTAGGGGTGCATGAAAAGGCCGATGCAACCTTAGTATTAAATTGTGCCTGCGTGACCAGACCGCACCCTACTTCCGTTATTCCTGGGCAGGGTTCGCCCCTCCTTTTCTTGCTTACCAAGGTGCTCCACGTTCTCAGGACCCGGCCCTCGGGCGAGCTCAGTCGCCATTGGTATGTCAGGTCGCGATGCCTAGAACAAGGTCAGGGGGTGAGGGCTCGAGAGCCAGTAGGGGCTCTTGAGGCGCGATATTCAAGAGCCCCCCTTTTCACGTGTAAGAGGTTTGCGTGAAAAAGGAGTGGTTCACCCCGCGAAGGCGCCAAGGAAGGGCTTCGATCAGCAACACGCGGTATACTGAGCGACTTTACTTAGCCTTTTGTGAATCGGATTGTTGTTTGGTCGTGGCAGGCCCTTCTGGGGTGACGAGGCGTCGGCGAGTTCGCTTGAGGCCCTACCTCCTAAGATTCCAGTGTGTTAGTCGTCTATGAAATACAAGGGGCGGTGTGCGCTTGCCGATCTGCTCGCGATCGTTCCATGAGAAGATGAAGGCACTGAGGACTTGTTGAGGTGACGTATACGGGGCCGGCCTGCACGATCTAGAGCTCAGTCTCTTAGATTTATCAGCGCTGCAGGGATGGACCCAAGCACAGGCACTGTGTAGGTAGCCCCCTCTCATGGGACGTTGAAGGGGAGAGCTCGCAACGCGCGAACCCCACTGAGGTGACCCCCTAGGTAGTATATCATTAAGCACACACTTAACAGCCACGACGGCTCATGAAAGCATAATTGGTTCAAGGTACACGAACGAAGTGATACGGATGCAGGGCAGCTTGAGGACAATGCAGCCCAGGGAGCGCCCTCAATTGAACAAACCAAAAAGTCACCTGTTACCGACGTTGTAGAAGCGTCGAGGTAGCTGAAGAAGCGTGCCGTGGAGATTCCTCCTCACGAGCTGGGCGGCTCCGGAGGCCTGGGAAGCTCACGAGGCCAAGAGGGATTGCAAGGGTCTGGGACCTCCTGAGACACAACCGCCGAGCGCCTGGCCTCATGAGACGCCATAGCTCGCTGCGCGAGGCGCTGGTACGAGGCGCCCATGTTCAGCAGGCCGAACGACATGTGGACGTAGCTGCCAGGGTAGCCCCCACTCCAGCCGACTCACGACGGCCAAAGAGGTCCTGCGAAGCAGCCCTGTTGAGGCCCGGAATGTTGATGCAGACCAGCAGCTCACCACCCACGTCGGGAGCGGTGGCTGCACTGGCAGACCGTGCGGCGTGGCGCTCGCCGCACATGGCCTACGCCTCCTGAAGCTCCTCGATTGCCTTGGTGATGAACTCTCGCGCGCCTGGTGTCTCGCTCCGTACCCCTTTCTCATGGGGGCGTGCGCTGAGGCACGCCTCTAGTTGGTGCCCGAACACCTCCCATGTCGCACTGGTCAGGTCTGAGGCTCTCCAGATGGAAGCCCCCGAGCCCGTCCCGAGGGAGGCGTCGGGCGCGCCTTCCTATGCGGGAGGAAGGGGCACCCCAGCTGTCAGTGTCAAAACCGGCCGATCTCGGGTAGGGGGGCCCCAACTGTGCGTCTGAGGATCAAAGGTAACAAAGAACAAGGGGGACATGAAGTTTACCCAGGTTCGGCCATCTTAATAGAGGTAAAAAAACCTACGTCATGCTTGATTGTATTTGATGAGTATAGGGGTTACAAGAGTTGATCTACCTCGAGATCGTAATGGCTAAACCCTAGATGTCTAGCCTATAAGAATTTTGATAGCCTCTACGGACTAAACCCTCCAGTTTATATACACACTAGAGGGGCCTAGGGTTGTACAGAGTCGGTTTGTGGAGAAAGGAAATTACATATCCGGACACCAATCTTGTCATCCACGCATAGGAGAGTCCTACCCGGACACGGGGGAAAGCCTTCTCCTCTGTATCTTTCACGGCCCATCAGTTCGGCCCATATCAAATAGCCCGGACACCCGAGGACCCCCTAACCCAGGACTCCCTCAGTAGCCCCCGAACTGGCCTTCAAATGACAATGCATTATTCGGCTTATGTCTTCGGCTTCTGCAAGGTTGGTTCTTCACTATATATTGGGCGAAGTTTGGCCCTGACTTCCTCGTTCCACTTTTATGACTCCTTCCTTGTCGCCTCAATTTCCACGCGCTGGGCGAATGCGAATGGTCCATATTTTTTATCAAAAAGAAAACGCCCGGCCACGTTGTCTATATAAAGAGGTCAGTGTCGGTGTCAAAACAAGCGGATCTCGGGTAGGGGGTCCCGAACTGTGCGTCTAGGGTCGATGGTTGCAGGAGACGAGGGACATGATGTTTACCCAGGTTCAGGCCCTCTCTATGGAGGTAATACCCTACTTCCTGGTTGATTGATCTTGATGAATATGAGTATTACAAGAGTTGATCTACCACGAGATCGTAATGGCTAAACCCTAGAAGTCTAGCTTGTATGACTATGGTAATGAGTCTCTCCTTTCCGGACTAACCCCTCCGGTTTATATAGACACCGGGGGGATCTAGGGTTACATAAAGCCGGTTACATAGGAAGGAATCTTCATAGTCGATCACCAAGCTTGCCTCCCACGCCAAGGAGAGTCCTATCCGGACACGGGTACAGTCTTCGGCCTTCATGTCTTCACAGCCCATCAGTCTGGCCCATGGATAACAGGCCAGACACCCGAGGACCCCTTAGTCCAGGACTCCCTCAGTAGCCCCTGAACCTGGCTTCAATGACGAGGAGTCCGGTGCGCAGATTGTCTTCGGCATTGCAAGGCGGGTTCCAAGATAGTGTTTAGATGTAATGATTGTATCCAGACTTGTATACACAACTGCAGAGGATATAATATTTCACGAGTCCAATCTACTGACAACTTTTTGGTAATACGACATCACGCCTGCTCGGCCATTATTTTCGAACCGTTAGCTAGCCCGTCGTCCCACGTCTCGAGACGTGGTTCTATTGGCATGTCTTATCCAAGCAGAGATCGTGTCCCCCCCTTTTTTAAGGGATTCTTATCAACCTGGACGTGGGTAACCCAACCGTCGCTTGGGTACAACTCCTTGGGAATAGGCAAGTTTTGAGGCCCAGGAGGAGACGTTCGATATTCGCGGCCTTTAAATAGGGGTACAGACCCGTCTTTTTTCTTTCACGCTTGCTTCTTCCTCAACCCTTGCTACCCCGAGTTCCAACACCCGGGTTTCCATCGCCACGAGCTCCGATCATATCCGGATCCAGCCGTCAAGGCCGGTGGGTGGCTTCTTCTGTCACGGAGGGAGATATTGCAAAGCTTCGGGCGGCGAGGTATCTGACCACAAAAATCCTTCATCGGCTTCCTGCCGAGGGGCAGGTTGCTCCCACCCCCAGATCCGACGAGAGGGTCATGTTCGTGTCCCACTTCCTCCGCGGGTTAGGGTTTGCACTTAATCCCTTCGTTCGAGGGCTCATGTTCTATTATGGGCTAGATTTTCACGAGCTGTTACCGGACTCTATTCTTCTTATCTCGGCATTTATCGTCACGTGCGAAGCCTTCCTCTGAACTCCTCCGCACTTCGGCTTGTGGCTCAAGACCTTCGATGTGAAGCCGCAAGTGATAGAGGGGGAGCAGGCAGAGTGCAGTGGTGCCACAGTGAGCAAGCTTGCTAGCGCTATTTGGCTGAAAGGATCCTTTGCCAAATCTTCCGATTTATGGCAGCAGGGGTGGTTCTATATCACCGAGCCCCGTGGCTCCAAGTGGGCAGCTGCGCCCGCATTTCGATCCAGCCCCCCAATTCAGCTTGCATCGTGGATTAATAAGGGGTTGGAGTGGGGATCAACGGACGAGGTGCGGGCTCTGCAAAGTCGCATCCGAAGCCTCATTGAGAGGGACATCAATATCGTCAACGTTGTTCAAGTAATGCTAGTCCGCCGGACCCTGCCATGCCAGCGACGGCCTCTCCGTATGTGGTAGTTCAATCCAGAAGGGCCGCGGACTCTTCAGCATTTCATCGGCACTACGCATGAAGGAATGTGGAGATTATTTTTCGGGAAACGAAAGCAATGGCCAGACACCACCAAAGATATCGGCCTAGACTGTAACCATCCGGACACCCCGGTAAGTACCCGTTCGCCGAACACTGTATAATCAGATACCCAGTGGTAAGACACTAACTGAATCATCCTTTTTCAGGGCTGGATAAAGAAAGTGGAACGGATTAGGTGTCCGGCTCCCCTCCCCGAAGACTCAGCTAATCCTGTGTTAACAAGGATGCTGGCCTCGGCACCATACCAGGCGCCGGCAAGGGAGGGTAAAGAGGAGAGTGAGAAGACCCGAGATGACCTTTGTTCTGGAGGTAGGTCGGATACTGAGTCCGGAGAAATCGATCTTTCCTCGCCTGAAGACAGAGGCGAAAGAGAACCCAGTATCCCTTCTCCAAGCAGGAGGAAAAGGGCCGCCTCTGAAGGTTGGGAGGGGCGGTCTCCCAAGAGGGTCAAGATGCCACCATCGAGCGGCTTGGGTTTGGAAAGCGACGCCGTTGAACAGCTCCAACATGGGGACAAGCCCTCGACCAAACCGTAAGTGAATCCGGGGTACTTTGATAGCGTCCCGCTCCTTTGCCGTTACCGAAGATATACGTAACGTGTCCGTGCATTTTTACAGGTCGGCACAGAGTTTTGCTGGGAAATCCTCTTCTTTGGGAGGTCTCCTCCCAGAGATGATGGAGAGCGAGACACCTGCCCCAACCTCCTCGCCCGATAAGGCGGACGACTCTGAAGTGTCATCGCGGAGGATTTTTCTTGATAAACAAGCTACGCAGGGGATAAAAGAGGCAGTACCCGAAGGTGGATCTCCGATCGTCCGAGATTCTGGGGCTGATAATAAAGGCCCCGGACTGTCGGCTCGCAGCCGACAGTGATTCTGGAGACGGGTGAACGGATTCCTTCAAAGGATGGTTGTGCTCCTAGGGTGGCTTCCGGAGACCCGGAGGCTCCAGATATATTGCAAGACATGTTGCAAAAAGCATTTGTCTCGGGGGAACAGCATACCTTAATGGGCAAAGTGGTTGAGAAGATTTTGTCCATGAAGAGCGGATTGAATGAAGCCTTCATGAGCCTGCTAAAAGGTTTCGAGGTATGTGATATAATGTTTTCAGCTATGTTTTATTTGCAAATATCCACCTGCATATTGGGAGTAGCCCCTGAGACTCGGGTTGGCTTCCACTGGGAAGTGAACGGAGGATCGAAAAGAATTACTCAAGGACTGATCTGATGAACTTGAACGCAGGCTGTTTCCCCCTTAGCTACTTCCCAGACTATGGATATTGCCGAGCTACAGCGTAAGCTTGATGTAGCAGGGGATGACCTTGCGTTAATCAATATGCGTCTTGACGAGTTGCAAGGTATGTATTCGGGGCAATCCCCATACATTTTTTGTGGTATAAGCATGATGCTAAAATCTGTATGCTGGAATATGCATGGCTGCAGATGGTGCTGCCGCCGTTGAAGTTCTTCGAGCGGAGCTGGCCCTAGCCAAGGAGCAGGCCCGGTGTAGTAATGCGGCTGCCGAAAAGGCATCGGCTGAGTTAAAAGCCGAACAAGCTGCACGGCGCCAAGACGAGGAGAAGTTATCCATGATGGCGCTCGAATTGAAAAATGCTACTGGCCGCTGTGAATTTCTGGAGAAGGAGAATGAAGCCAAAACGGCTAAACTGGACAAGGCCTTACAAGAGGCGAGAGAAGCGCGGTCGGAATCCAGAGCAGCCCGTGAGGAGATCCGGCAAGTTGGGGAGATTGCGGCTGGTAGACCCTTTCTGCTACAGACTAAGTTCGGCGATCCGAACTATGCTCAGGTTGACTGAGTTTGGAGTTCTTAGGACGAGTGTTTAGACTTGCCGAAGAGTTCTTCTGATGCGGTGCAGTATTATCAAGCACGAGAGGGGTACGCAACGGAGAAGCTTTTCTGGTCATAGTTTGGCGCATCAAAGCGCCCTCTGTTGCTGAATGAACAGATGTCCCAATGGGCCGAGCTTCATAGGATATCCGGCGGTGCCATGAAGAACGTCATAATCTGGTTGTGGCCAACCGAGCCTGTTCCGAATAGCTACTTCGGTTTGGTGCAAAGGCTTGTTGACGCGGTGCCGCGTATCGATGCTGTGAAGCGGTCGACGTGCATTGAGGGTGCACGGATGGCTTTTGCCCGAGTCAAGACATTCTGGGGGAAGATGAAGGCCATCGATGTTGCGGCGAAGTGTCCACCCAAGGGCAAGGACCGTCCTGAACCGGAGCATTATTTTGAAGACGTCCTAGAGGCCGCCCGCTTGATAGAGGGTCAGTGCTCGATAAACATAATGTTCGAGTGAGTTGTATGAGAATTGTAAAAGACAATTTATAGTTAATCTATTTTTATGTTTTGCTCGAAAGCTTGTATTCCTCCTGTGCGGCCGTTTTAATATAATCTGAAAGTTTTCCAGTCATCGGCTTCAGCCCCCTCGTAGGAAGTACGGGGGTGTTCGGAAAAGCATTTAATCGCTCTTTATCCAACGTCTTGGTCCATGAAGGAGGTGATAATGCGGCGAACCAGGCAATCGGACTATAGGGCGTTAACACTTTCACTTAGCCATAGGAGTTTTATGGTGGGACTACGACATAGCCCCTGGTATGTATGCGGCGTATTATAATATGGTGCCTTACATATTTGATCTGAAAAAGATCCCTCGTGTGACACGGAGAATCGCTAAAGATTCCAATAAGTCGTCAAGTGGTTGACCAGCTCTCGCCGCATCATGACAGTTAGTTTTCGGCTTTCTCTACTGAGGTACTTGACCAGATGAACCGGAAGCACAATCGCAGTAGTTCTCCCTTTACTACCCTAGCCGATGGAGCGGAACGTAGGGTAGCAAGCACAAGAGCCGGGCAACCCAACTATTGACCCAAGACAATGATTCGGAGCTGATGCATATAAGGCCAAACTTGCGACGCCGAAGTATGCTATAGAGTTGTTCGGACTTTTGTTGGCAACTCATTTGTTCCCATACCAAGCCCCTCGCAGGTTATGCCAAGGTATATCTGTGAAACAACCATGGGAGTCATATTCATTGGCGAAACAACACGGATGATTAATTCGGATACTGTTTACTGGGACCTAAGCAATATGCCAATAATTTGACATGGATTTGACATGCTCGGGGTCGGAGGCGGAGGAAGAGGCATAGTACTGGCTCGGAATAAAGAGTGTGGTCTACTAATAGTTATTTTGGACCTCCTGTCGCACGTCTGCGCCGCCAGTCCTCGGCGAGGGGAATCCTTGATGGAAGTAGCTCCTTAGGTGAGTGTACGGATCCGAACTCCGATAGAGTCAGTTGTAGATGTTTGCCCTGTTCGTCACCTATTTTTAAGAGATAGTGAAGGAAGAAATAGAAAGAAGATAGGTAAAAAGTGTTACGGGAATGCTTGCAGGCTTGTCCGTAGTGTGCTTTCGCCAATGCCCATGGTATCTTAAGTGTGTAGTGACGTATGAGCGGTACAAATTTTGCAGGTGTACGAGGTGGGCGGCGGAAGCCGGATTGCTATTTCCGCTCCAGGAGTAGTCGATCCTCGGGTGGAAATTGCTTCTGACCCCCGGTATTTCGTTGGTGAACCTCTCCGTCGTCCCTGTCGCCTGGCGGCCTCCTCCCCTTGTGTTCGGCGTTGAGCTTGCCGGCCTGCTTAAAGACCCAGCAGTTTCTGTTGGTATGATTAGCTGGTTTATCGGGGTGGCCGTGGATTTGGCAGGGTCAGTCCAATATCCTGTCTAGGTTGGATGGTTCGTATCGGTTCGCCTTGAATGGCTTCTTCCGTTGACCGGGCTTGGGATTGCTGAATCCGGCACTGACCGACGTGTCGCATGATCTTTCATTATCATTGCGACTGTTGTGTTTGCTTCGTCGTGGCTTGCCGCTGCCGTCTCGGATTTTGGAAGTGCCCGGGTCGCTGGCACTGTTGCTTCTACGAGCGAGCCAGCTGTCTTCTCCCGCTCAAAAGCGGGTCATTAGAGCAGTAAGGGCTATCATGGATTTAGGTCCTTCTTGACCGAGGTGGCGTGCAAGCCATTCGTCCCGGACGCTGTGTCTGAAGGCCGCAAGGGCTTCCGCGTCCGGACAGTTGACGATTTGGTTCTTCTTGACTAAGAACCGAGTCCAGAGCTTCCTGGCTGACTCTCCGGGCTGCTGGCCAATGTGACTTAGGTCATCGGCATCCGGTGGCCGGACATATGTTCATTAGAAGTTGTCAAGGAAGGCTTCTTTCAAGTCTTCCCAGCTGCCTATGGAATTTTCAGGCAGGCTGTTTAACCAGTGCCGAGCTGGCCCTTTTAGCTTTAGTGGGATGTATTTAATGGCGTGGAGGTCGTCTCCACGGGCCATATGGATGTGGAGGATGAAATCGTCTATCCATACCGCAGGATCGGTTGTTCCGTCGTATGATTCAATATTGACGGGTTTGAATCCTTCGGGGAATTCATGATCCATTACTTCATCAGTGAAGCAAAGAGGGTGTGCGGCGCCTCTATGTTGGGCCACACTGCGACGTAACTCCGAAGGAGTCAATTTGCGGTTTTCGGCTCGGGTGTGGCTAGGTTTGTCACGTCCGAATAGGTAGCCATCGTCGCGTGTCGAGGCATGCCCTCGCGGTCCGTAGATCGATCTTGCATGTCCTGCTCTAGTCCCATCAAAGGTCATCTGTACAACCATGAGCTGTGTTATTCTTGCCTTTACGGGGAGGTGGGGCAGTCCGGTGTTCGGCTTGAGTTGCCTCTTTATCCGGACAGAGTTGTCGATGACCTGCCGCATTGTGTGATGATGGTACGGGCTCCAACGCCTCGTCATCGAACTGAGGTAGCAATCTATGCTTCAAGTATCTTTTGGCTGGGCCACTAAGGCCATATTCTTCGGCGGCCAGGACTTCGGTCCATCTATCGTTGAGTAGGTCTTGGTCAGCTTGAAGCTGCTGCTGCTTCTTTTTCAGGCTCCTTGTAGTAGCTATTAGCCTGCGCTTGAAGCGCTCCTGCTCGAGGGGTTCTTCGGGTACGATGAAGTCTTCGTCGCCGAGGCTTACCTCATCTTCGGAGAGCGGAAGGTAGTTGTCTTCCTCCGAATTGTCGCTGGGCAGGGCCTGTTCATCGGGGCTGGCTTGCCCGTTTTCTTGTTCCTCCTGTTCGGATCTTGCTCCAACAGGGTCTTCATTGTTTTTGGCGTCGTCCGGAGTACTATTTTCTCCGGTGCCAGCATTGTTGCGATGTTACTTAGAGCGGTGTTTAGGGCGCCGGTACTTAGACTGTGTCTTAGGAGGTTTATTCTCAACTGGATCTTCTTTGTCATCATCGCTAGCTTTTTTAGGTGTATCAACCATGTACACGTCGTACGAAGAGTTGCCTCTTTATCCGGACAGAGTTGTCGATGACCTATCCGGACACGGGTACAGTCTTCGGCCTTCATGTCTTCACAGCCCATCAGTCCAGCCAATGGATAACAGGCCGGACGCCTGAGGATCCCTTAGTCCAGGACTCCCTTAGTCAGATCCCCTAAGTGCCATCGACATCATGCAGAAAAACACCAAGACTAGCCAGGAAAAAGCTTCAAAACATGGCCAGTGCTCCAGGCTCTTCCTTGCTCCCCCATGGCCCTCAAGAGGGTGATTGGCAGAGCTGCTCAGTGTCTCATCTTCAGTTGAGTCGACTCCAGACGCAGGGATATCTCCCCCTCGCAGATCTAGTCTCCGTACGAGCGGGATTGGCCTCGATTGGCAATGACGTGTTGGCTAAATTTCCCCAAACCCAATAAGGAGGAGAGGGTGTGCTTTGTTCCATTCCTTTTGAGGGGCTTGGGATTTCCGATCCATCCCTTTCTTAGGGGTCTATTGGAATTTTACGGCATCCAATTGCACAACCTTACCCCAGGTTCGATTCTGCACATCTCAGGTTTCGTTGCTCTATGCAAACTGTTCCTGGGCTGCGAGGCCCATTTCGAACTATGGAGAAAGTTCTTTTGCCTCGTCCCCCGCCGTCGAGGAGGTTCTATATTTGAAGTGCGCGACGACGAAGTATGGCCTATAGCCGGATTAGGCTACCCTATTGGAACTCCCAAAGAGGTATCCCCAGAGTGGTCATCGGAGTGGTTTTATATCGATGATGTCCCACTGCCGGACACAGTTTGGCGCGGTCTCCCCAAATTTTCCAGCGCTCCTCTAATGAAACGCCTCAACTGGCATCCCCGAAGTCCCAAGGAGTAAGACAGTGCGGAAATTAAAAGGTTGGTCAGCATGGTCAGATTATTAGCTCATACCGAGCTTTCGATAATCGAAGTTATGGCCATTGCAATAAAAAGATATATCCAGCCTCTCCAGTCCAGAGTAAATCCTTTATTGTGCTACATCGGAAAAGACGACACATCTTGTTACAGACCCAAGGATCCGGGTACCCCGACCGAACTGGCCATGATCTTGGCCGATCTGTATAAGGGTGAAAAAGAAGACTTCCTCCGCTTAAACTGTCGAGAAGGTTATTCCATGTACAACCCCATCGAATGGGTAAGATTTTGATTACCCATGTCGCTTTACTGCTATCAAGGCATGCTAATCAAGTTGTTCTTTGTTGTCATAAAACAGACATGGAGGAAGATGATCGAGGACGTTCACTGTCCTGCCCCACAACCAGAGGATCACAACCGCGACAAAGACCCTGGCTTCTGCGAGGATCCAGATATATACATAGATTTCGATGATGGAGTATTTTATCAGGCGAGCCTTGATGGCTCGGAAGTGGCTATTACAGCCAACTACCCCCCGCCCCTATTCCTTCTCCATCATAAGTATTCAAACAAATTTCTAAAAAAAGTCCCTACTTGCACCTGTATCCATTATACTAAGCCGTACTTCATAGGATCGGTGCTCGGCAGGCCGTACCCCCTCGAGCGTGGCCCCTATGTAGGGTAATCGTTCAAAACAAAAGGAGACCGGGAGCGCCATAGAGCCCCCACCATCTTCAAAGAGGTATGTTCGTTTTATATGTGCCTGGGCACGAGTTCGGATTGTTAAAGTTCCCTTCTATCTTTGATCCAGGAGGAGCACGCAGCGTACAGTGGGAAAACGCCCTGTTAGCCGAATGTCAGCCAATCCGGCACCGGATTCATCAACTAGGACAAGGGCAGATGCAATGCCAGTTCCGCCCCATCATGAGGATTTGGATGATGTATCTGTCATGAATTCTGAGGTGGAGAGCGTAATGAATCACCGTCAAATGAAAGAGTTCATGCACGCTCCAGCCTTCTCTAAATATGGAATCTACCGCACTTAGCTCGGTGGATGCATATATCCGAGCTGCTCGAGACGGACTTGTCGAAGTTACTCAATTATTCTCAAAGGATATACAGGTAAGAGTTTGTGAAATTTTAATAGACATATGCCAGTAGCCCTCGAGACTTGAAGCGGTGATGCCAACCGATTTAAGGATTGATATCACCTGCAGGTTCTCAAGGAGAAGAATACTGCGCTATCCCAGGAGCTGAAAACAAACCAGACGCAGCTTAATGTCGTTACCGCCGAACTTGCAGAAATGAAAAAGGCCGCAATGATCACTTCCGAGAAGAAGAAACATGAGGAGGACAAAGACAAACAATCCGAAGAGATAGAGAGCTTAAAGGCTCAGTTATCGGTCACTCGAAAAGAGAATGAGAAGTTGAAGGGCGGCATGTCCGGTATGACTTTGAAAACCATCAGAGAGACTCATATTGGTCCACAATTCGAAATGTCATAACACTATTGCTGTAGGTCTATTAACTGGTCGGCCAGAAAAAGAAGTATCCGGATTTCGAGGCGACGTGCTTAGGGAGTTGTCCGTGGTGCATGAGCAGGCCCGGAAAGCCATGAAGAATATGGCCAAGGCTATATGGCCATCCGATACTCCTCCAGAAAGTATAGAGGGTTTGGCAAGCCTGTTCAAAGGTGCCCGGCGCCGCTTTGAGCTATGGAAGACGTCCGCCTGCCGTGAAGGCGCACGAGAAGCCTAGGCAATGGTGAAAACACATTTTACCAAGTTAGATCCAAATCATATGGCCTGAGTGGGACCGCAGGGACCAGACGGGAAAGAAATTCCATTGAACTTGGTGTATGACCAAGTAATGATAGCTGTGAAATACTCGCAAGAAGACTGTAGGTTAGACTGTCTTGTAGATGGAATAGATAAGGAGTAGGCATCTGATTTAATGTATCAATGTACTCTATGATCATCCTGTATCTTCAGCCGAACATGTGGAAAAAATTGTCATCACAGGCTTTCGGCTTTAACCTCCAAACCAAGATGGTGGAGTGTTTCCGGATACTATTGTGGAATGTAAAGAACATTCACTATGTCCGGAAACCAGGCAACCCAGTCATTGTGCACGAACAGACAAAAATTTAGTTCGGGAGGTATGTTATATTACATGTGTAAGAAACATCTTCCAAGCGCGAATAGTTCCGTTAAGGGATCATTTCCTTGGGTTGGCATGCTTTTAATTGTGCGTGCCTAGGTTTTGATCTGAATTGCGGGGAAACTATTCCGCATTTTTTTGAAGAGTTACAAGAATGTAACAATTTGTCGCTTGATTGCCAACCAATTATTCTCTTAAGAACGCTACCTTTCAGCTTCACCCGTCTGAGGTACAGGTACGGATTACCCGGTTGTAACAATCACAGAGGTGCTCCCTTTATGTCGTAGCCGGACAATCGGGAACGTACGACATAAACACAGGGGCAAGGCAACCCAGCTTGGCAAAAACTTAAGTCATAGAGGTGCATATAATGGCGAAAAAGGGGTATATAAACAAATGACATAGACAATGTGAGCTCCAGGCTCTGAATAATAATAAGCTTCGTTTAAAGAAGCCCCCAGTCATGGTGGGGTGTATACATTTAAAGATGTGTGCCCCTTAAGAGTTCGGTCTATCCGAACATATCCTGGGAAATGTAAAAAATGAGAAAAAAAAACAAACGAAGAAGAGAAAAAGGGAATGAAAAAGAAACGTGGTCGAACTTATGCGTAGAATCTTCGGAGCCGAGCAGCGTTCCATGGATTTGGGTCGAGGCGATTATCCGATGCATTACGAACGCGATGGGCTCCTCCTATGAGAACTTCATCTATGATGAAGGGCCCCTCCCATTTTGGTTTGAGCTTGTCCTTCTTCTTCTCTAGGAGGCGTGAAACTAGTTCGCCGATGTTATAAGTCTTGGCCCGCACTTCTCTGCTTGGTATCTCCGATCCTATTGTTGATAAAATGCGAAACGGGCTCGTGCAATATCACACTTTTCCTCAAGGCCGCCTAGGTCGTCCTGCCGATCCAGCTCGGCTTCTCTCTCTTCATACATGCGCACTCGAGGTGAGTCATGAATAATGTAGCAGGGCAAGACAACCTCTGCGCCGTACACCATGAGAAATGTGTGTATCCAGTCATACGATTGGGCGTAGTCCGCTGTCCCCAAAGCACGGAATCGAGTTCCTCAACCCAGTGCTTATCTGACTCCCGTATGGATCGCACCAGTCTGGGTTTGATGCCGCTCATTATCAGGCCGTTAGCCCGTTTGACCTGACCGTTTGTTTGAGGGTAGTATACAAATGCGTAATCGAGCTTAATGCCCAAGTTAGCACACCATTTTTCACCTCATCGGCTATGAAATTGGAGCCGTTATCAGTGATGATGCTATGTGGGACACCATAACGATGTACCACGCCGGATATAAAGTTGATCACTGGCCCTGCGTCAGCCGTTTTTACTGGTTTGGCCTCTATCCACTCAGTGAATTTATCCACCATAACCAGTAAATATTTCTTCTTGTGGCTTCCCCCTTTAAGGGGTCCGACCATATCTAGCCCCCAGACCGCAAAAGGCCAAGTGATGGGGATTGTTCTTAAGGCAGTGGACGGCATATGACTTTGATTGTCGAAAAGCTGACATCCCACACAGTGTTGTACAAGGGCCCGTGCGTCTGCTCGGGCCATTGGCCAAAAGAAACCTGTACAAAAGGCCTTGCTTACGAGGGCCCGAGCTGCGGCATGATGGCCACCTAGACTAGCATGTATTTCAGGCAAGAGCTGCCGTCCCTCCTCTTTAGAGATGCACCTTTGAAGGACTCCAGTGGTACTTTTCTTGTATAGTTCACCTTCGTGAACTTTATAGGCTATAGAGCGTCGAACTATGCGACGAGCCTCGTTCTGATCATCAGGAAGCTCCTGCCTATTAAGGTAGTCTAGGAAGGGTTCGGTCCATGGAGCAATAACGGCCATGATTACATGGGCGGAGGGTGTTATTTCGGTGCCCGAGCCCCCGATGATATCTGAATTGTGTTCGGCTTCCGGGGGTATGATCGGTTCCGGACTACTATTTCCACTCTCGTCCTGCCATACCATGGATGGCTTAAAGAGCCTTTCCACAAAGGTGTTAGGAGGGACGGGATCGCGTTTAGCGCCCATTCGAGCGAGGATGTCCGCTGCCAGATTACTGTCTTGAGCAACATGATGGAACTCGAGCCCCTCGAACCGAGCCGATATGTTGAGTACGGTGTTTCAGTATGCCGCCATTTTTTGAGTCTTTTGCGTTGAATTCTCCATTTATTTGGGATATTGCGAGGTTTGAATCCCCATGCACCTCTAGGCGTTGTATGCCCATGGAGACAGCCATTTGGAGACTATGTAGAAGTGCCTCGTATTCGACTACATTGTTGGAGTCCGTATACATGATTTGTAACACGTAGCGGACTGTGTCCCCCGTAGGGGATGTCAAGATGACACCAGCCCAAAGTCCGGCTAACATTTTAGACCCGTCAAAGTACATGATCCAGTTGGAGTATGTGGTATACTCTTTAGGGAGCTCGGCTTCTGTCCACTTAGTGACAAAGTCGGCCAGCACCTGAGATTTAATAGCTCAGCGCGGCTCGTATGTTATTTAGAATGGTAAGAGCTCGATGGCCCATTTGGCTATGCGGCCGGTGGCATCCCGATTATTTATGATGTCATTGAGTGGTACTTCCGATGCCACCGTGATCGAGCACTCTTGAAAATAATGCCGCAGCTTTCGGGATGCCATGAAGACCGCATAAGCGATCTTTTTATAGTGAGTGGTATCAGGATTTGCATGGTGTAAGGACCGCCGATACGTAGTATACTGGTTTCTGGATGGGGAATTTGTGCCCCTCTTCCTCTCGCTCGACGACAAGCACAGCGCTCACAACTTGGTGAGTCGCGGATACGTAGAGCAACATAGGCTCGCCAACACCTGGGGCGGCTAGGACTGGGTTACCTGCTAACAATGTTTTTATTTCTTCTAATCAGGCTATAGCCGCATCCGTCCATTCGAAGAGTGGCAATGCCTTTTCTCCCAATCTGGAGATGAAACGGCTTAAGGCAACCATGCACCCAGCTAGTTTTTGGACCTGCTTTAAGTCTGTTGGCATTGCCAACTGTGACAGGGCTTGGATTTTGGCTGGGTTCGCTTCGATTCCTCTATTGGAAACAATGAACCCGAGCAGTTTCCCGGTTGGAACACCAAATGTTTTTCCGGATTGAGCCGTATGTTCGGAGGTTGTCAAATCTGAGGCGTAGATCGTTCACCAATGATTCGACGTGTTTAGTCTTAATGGCCATGTCGTCCACATATGCCTCCACTGTCTTGCCGATTTGTTTTTCCAAACATGTTTGAATCATGCGTTGGTAAGTGGCACCAGCGTTTTTGAGCCCAACACTACAAAAAAGACACATCCGTGACATTTTGGACCGAACGAAATTTTTTTCTGTCATACTTATGACACTTCTATGATGATAATTGTGACAAAACCCGGTATCATCATAGATTTGGTGGGCTCCTACTTCTATGACAAAAAATCATGACAGAAAATGGGCTTTTCGTCATGGGCGGGCCGGAGACACAGCTGCATGACATTCTTTGGGCCGTCCATGATGGAAAAAACCGTGGTAGAAGTGAGGGCGAGGAAAATATCAGGGTGTTCCCGGTTACGGTGGGTGGTCGGGGCCGAGCGATGCACGGAGGTTTGCGCGTTGCTCTCGTACACGCACGCGCCTGGGTGCGAGGCGTTGGGCTCTAACTGAACCTGATCGAGCGAGGCGTTCGCCTACTGAACCCGAGAGATTGCACTGTAGGCTACGCGTTACTGAACCCGAGCGATCGATCGATGGCTGTTAACTGAACCTGATTGAGCGATTCCTTCGCCACTGCTGCTAACTGAAGCAGATCGATGCTGCCTCTGGATGAATAGTGAGCATTGCTGGGGGAGTTTGGATGAACAGTTCCCGGTGGGGGTGGATGAACAGGACCCCGTGGTGTTGCCTCTGGATGAACAGGACCCCGATCGATCGAGCCGGTTGGGGCTGGATGAACAGGACCCCGATCGATCGAGCCGGTTGGGGCTAGATGAACAGGACCCCGTGGAGGGCTGGATGAACAGGACCACCCCGTGGAGGGCTGGATGAACACTAGACGGTGGAGGGCTAGATGAACAGTAGCCCGTGGAGGGGTGGTTGAACAGGAGCCCGTTGAGAGGGCTGGTTGAACAGTAGCCGGTGGAGTAGCGCGCGATGGAGGCTGGATGAACAGGAGCCCGTTGATGAACAGTCGCAGGTGGAGGGGGGAGGAGGTCGACGGTGGATGAACAGTACCCCGTGGAGGCTGGAGGGGGTCGACGGTGGAGATGAACAGTATCTCGTGGAGTCCCGTTTTGCGGTACGCCACACCCCTCCCGATGAACAGGACCCCCGTTTCGACCTAGCGCTCCAACACAAGTCCGTTTCCTCCGTTTTGTGGTACGCCACACCCCTCCGGATCAACAGAACCCCGTTTCGACCATAGGAGGTCCAACACAAGTCCGTTTCCTCCGTTTTGCGGTACACCAGACCCCTCCCGGTGAACAGGATCCCATTTCGAACGTGGCCGGTCGAACACAAGGCCGTTTCCTCTGTTCTGCGGTACGCCAGGCCTCGTTTCCATCGGCTGTTCCGTCCAAGCCCTCTGAACACGACGATGCATTCCATTCCGACCCAGCCGGTTGGCTCCCCTTGAACACGACGACGACGTTGTTTCTCTGTTCCGACCCAGCCATGTACACGAGCCCTAGCCGTACGTATGCGCGAGTACGCGTTCGAGACCCCGCCCGTATGTACGTACGTGGCCATATTTTCTTTCTTGCACACTGGCCGATGTACGTACGTGTACATGCTACGTGCGCGCCTCTACTACAACACGTGCACGCCTCTACATCGACCAGTATGTACATACACGTTCGCGACCAGAATGACAACGCTACGTACGCTTCGACCAGGTGGGTCTCGACTGTCAGGCACTTCCTTGCGTGCGAAGATGTAGCTTGTGGGTCACAGCAGTCAGGGGGCGAATCGTTTTTTTGCCCGAACGCACTTCCTTGCATGCGAAGATGTAGCTGGTGGGTCCCAACAGTCAGGGGGAAATGTTTTTTTGCGAAATACGGTGGCCTGTCTGGTGGGGCCCCACTGTCAGGTGAAGGAATAATTATTTTGCGCGTAATAAGGAGGCACTTCCTTGCGGCTGCCGTGGACCCAGCTGTCAGCCTCTCCACGTATAGTACTCTTCCGATGGAAGTCGGTCGTTGACCACATTGACCACGCCGCGCCGAGAGCACCAAGGCGGTGGACGACGGCGAGGCCTAGGAAGGGAACGAGGCGGAGCCGGGGAAGACGCGGCAGTGGATGCCCACGCAGAGAGGAGTACGAGGGTTCACTGGTTCGGCTGCGGTGTGAGGCTGCCGTCACCGCAGAATAACAGGGGGTGTGGGTGAGTAGAGGGATGGCCTGGCCAGCGGTGGGAGTAGTAGGGGGCGGTGAGGCCTCCGCGGCATCACAGCCGGCCACGGGAGGCAGGAGCACGCGGCACGACCGGCGCTGGTTTGGGCGGCTGGAGCAAGAAGACCAGAGGTTGAAGAAGCACTACGGCCGTTGGATGGACATCGTACGGTCACTGGAGCTAGAATCGTTCATATATTGACTAAGTTGACAAAGCCCTCCGTCCCCGTCAACTTAGTAGGCCCACAAGTTAGCCTTCCACTGTGGTGGGTCCCAGCTGGCAGGGGGGTCTTCATTTTTTTTGTGCAATAAGGAGGCACTTCCTTGCGTGCAAAGATATAGTTGGTGGGTCCGACCTGTCAGCGGAGGGAATGTTTTTTTCATGAAATACAGAGGCCCTTTCGGTGGGTCCTAGATGTCAGGTGGAGGAATCATTATTTTGTGCGTAATAAGGAGGCATTTCCTTGTGTGCGACCATGGACCCAGCTGTCAGCCTCTCCACGTACAGTCCACTTCCGATGGATGTCGTTCATTGACCACGTTGACCATGCCGCGCCGAGAGCACCAGGGTGGTGGACGATGGGGAGGCCTACGAAGGGAACGACACGGAGCCGGGGAAGACACGACAGTGGCTGCCCACGCGGTGGACAGTACGAGGGTTGACTGGTTTGGCTGCCATCGCCGGAAAATAACAGGAGGTGTGGGTGAGTAGAGGGATAGGCAGGCCAGGGATGCGAGTATATGATGGGGCCGTGAGGCCTACCCGACAGCACAGCCGGCCACGGGAGGCAGGAGCAGGCGGTTCCGACGGTGCTGGTTTGGGCGGCTGGGGCAGGAAGATTAGAGACTGAAGAAGCATGATTGCCGTTAGATTGACATCTAACGGTCTCACGCTGGTAGAGTCGACTGTTGACTAAGTTTCTTTTTTGAGAAACCTTGTGTACGCATGAACTTAATAGGCCCACAAGTCAGCCTCCAAATCTGTGGCAGACAACATAGAGCCCATTTGCTATTTTTTAATAATTTGCAGCCCATTTTCTGCCCAGGACCACGGTCAAAAAGTTCAACCTTATTTTGCATATTTCGGTGGAGTCCGAACTTTTGTAATCCCGAAATGATAAACATTTTTTAAGAACTTATTGATATGCCAAAAAAATCATTTTTTTGTAAGCAAATAAGACGTGGGACAATTGAGTTGGTTTAAGGGAAAACCAGTGGTAAAAAATCAGCGCTGGGAGGGAAAACAACAACAAAAATAAGGATGTAAATATCAAAAGGGAATTTTATATATTTTCAATATAATGATACGTGTATATGAACTAGTAAAACTATAGGTAGAGATTAGAAAACAGATGTAGGACATGCGTTTCAAGAGGAAAATAGAACTGGGATGTGTGTTTGATTAAGTAAAAAAACTGCCTGCTGATGTTGTGAGACAAAATATAACTAATGCTGGCGGGCCAGAGGCCAGTAGATACCTACTGGATCTTTGTGCCCCGTTATCGTCATGAGCTGGGCCTGTTAAAAACAAAACCAAGCCTGGGCAGTCTACAGCCCAGTTGAAACTTGCTCGACCTGAAAAAACAATATACGTGCTCAATAAACGATAGAATTCTGCAAGTACAGACTGATAACTGGGATGCAGTAGGGATATTGTTTTTTCATCGTGATAATAAGTGCATGCACTTGTTTCGAAAAATTTGGAGAACTGGGAACTCGAACAGCAGGTGCTTATGCTACCCATCAAATAAAAATCAGGTGCCTGAAAATTCGTTTCGAAACAAATGATTCAGCTTTATATCCACGTCGACCCTCGGCATGATGGTTGGAAGCAAATGCCAAGTTCATACCAAAAGATCGTTAAAAACAATACCAACTTGCGGATGACAATGTAGTACAAGTACCAATACCAAACCAACTTATAATCTTTTTACTCCTGGCCCTAGTGTTCGTTTGGTAGAAAATCTTGCAGAGGACCAGCTCCCGCTCCTTCTCTTGCTCCATGTCCCCGAGGTGGTACTGGTGCATCGCCCAGTTGGTCCTCTGCTGGTCGAAGTTCTTGTTGGTGTGCAGTACCAGAACCTTTTTGCTGCCCGTCTGCCGGCCGTTGACCATCACCAGCAAGGTATTGCCGGTGTTGTGCCACATCGCGTGCATGCCGCACTCCGACTATATCTTGCGACGCGTCCACGTGCCCCTTTTGAACGCCCTGGAATTGTGCTGGAAGAAATTCTTGCTTAGGCCACTCCGTGTGATACCTGCAGTATTGTCGAACACGGGTTTTAGTGTACGTAGTTGGCATTTTCATAACATCTTTGGCATGTTGCAGCCACTTGTTTCACTTTTTATTAACTGACAAATTGTAATTGCTTCACTAGGTCTGCGTCTAAAAAGAAAAATAGAGCTATAAACAAAGGAATATGTTTGTGCAAGTAGATGGTTGATCGGTGTCTTACTTGGAAGTTTCTCAGGATGGGTGTAGCATATGTCGAGCTCGCTGTCGATGGTTGGTATGAACAAATCAATGAGAGGGTGAGATCTCGTGCTGTCAGCACTCACTTTGGCCTCAAGGTGCTCGATCAGCTCATGATCCGTGGGATAGAACTTGACGCTAGCCGGCAGCACCGGCCAATCCTTCTTCGACTTGCATTGGTTAATTCCATTTATATGGTACTCGATGTATGATCAATCGACTGTTTTAAGTGAATGATGAAAGATTTCGACAGATAAGTGGTACTCCAAATCTGAAGTCCAGAATACCCGAACATGCCACCGGGATTCTTGTGTCACCTCACGCGCAGCGTGTTGTCACATCAATTCAATGTGTGGACATGATGAATAATTTGACCGACGTATACTAGTACTGCTACTATACTACTCCCTCCGTTCCAAAATAGTTGACTCAACTTTGCACTAACTTCGTACTAAAGTTAGTACAAAGTTGAGTCATCTATTTTGGAACGGAGGAAGTACTTACTAGTCGTATTTAGTGTCACAGTTTAACCATAGGTTTAACTAACAAGTACGGACTTGAAGCCTAATTGATATATATATATATATATATATATATATATAGATATATATGTACATATGTATATATATATATATGGCTTCTGCACAACATCTCCATCATCATTATCAGTACGTCCTGCGAGGTGAGTTAGGACGCACTTGATCCCAGAAAGGTATCTATCCTTCAAACCAGAGGAGTGCTTCAAACTAACAACAGTACATAATATCCAACAAAAGAGGGTCGTGCTACAGAAGCAGAATACATGGCTCAGTCTAGATTTTAGTTCGAATCAAGTTGTGCATATTTGCTGTTGGCATGAACCACATCGCCGCATGTCAGGTTTGCAAAAGCCATCCATCGCATGGAAGCTTGATGCCTTTCACACACTGAAGATTATCTGGCAACAAGCTGTGTCGACGAATCTCTAGATATGGTGATTCATGAAACCCATGGTATGATGTGTAAACACAGTCCCCCTGGCGAATGGAAGTTGCATAGCACGGTAATCATCACCGGTGATATGATCGATGATTGGTTGGATGATCGGATAATTGAGCCCGAGGAACATGGAGTGGTTGCCGAGGATGTAAACCCGCCTCCAGTTGAATACGCCTGGCCCAACGGAGCTGGGATCTTTCTCGAACACGAAGCAGCCATAGCCATCAATGTCACGAACGCCCCAGGCATTGTACTGCATGTGGTTTGATGTAATGGTTTGGTCAATTTGGTACGTGCGAATGAGCATCAAATGACCACCGTCAGCTGAACGAGCGATAAACCACCACCCATCGGTTGGTATGATTCCAGGTCCTGGAATCATGAAGGCCAGCGCATTTGCGTCTGCTGCAACAATTCAAATTGGAGACCAAAAGGACAAAAATAAACAATCATGTTCAGAGTATGTGTGGAATTAAGATTATTATAACAGTGACACATATCATAGACAGAGAATTGCAATGCCGTGGTCATAATCATACCCCAAGTTAAAAAATAAGCCAATGGCTTTCATATTCTAGCAATATGTCATGGTTCAAACATCATGTAACAATGAGAGGAAAACAGCTATGACAGAGCCTACTCATATTCTACCATAGCACTTACTACTACTGTTCTCATATCAACTCTAAGTAATAACATGCGTTGTTATAAAAATCTTGGAAATGAGAGTAACATATAGCAATCATGATGTTATGCTCATAATATCTATTCTAACAATCATTAGATGCCAATTGTTCTCATATCAACTCTAACAATAACATGTGTAGTCATAAAAATTTAGGAGATGAGAGGAACATATAGCAATGATGTGGTTATAGACATACTATCTATTCTAAATTTGTAACAATGAATAGGCAGTCGTATTCATAAGGTAAAGATGAGATGAGATAGAACAATTACACGACGATAGATTCCACCAGTATAGGCAGCCAATCTGTGCGTCGACCGCGTAAACGATGCCATCATGCACTATAGCATCATACAAAAATGTTGCCTCAACAGGATTGACGATGAGCCATAACCATGTATGGTGACAGAATTCCAGATAGACTAATCCCATGTTGAACAAGGCAATGAGCTTGTAATCCATGTAGTCTTCTGATGGTGTGGGCGCTTCACAGATTACAACTTTCAGCAAACAGAGGTCGAGCCAAAAGCTTGGCGCGTCTCGTGCGTAGTAGGCAGGAGTGTCCAGCGGGCCGCGAGGCTCGATGGCGGTGGTATCCAACTTTGGAAGGGTGATCTCTCGCTGGGTGTAGATATCCACGAGACGCCATGGACTACCGGATTGGTGGATGAGGACGATCCAGTTGGACTTCATGCCCGCCCAGTAGTGGCCGCGCATGAAGGACAGGTGGACGGGTAGTGGTAGCGTGTCGAGGGCACCACGGCAACCTCTGTAGGATCATCAAGTTGGTGTCTGAGCCACCTGCGAGGATCGTGCATCAGCAAGCAGGGTGTCTTGAAAAGAGCCGGCCGGTTGCAGACGAGTAGACGGTACAAAGACACCGAGCATGCGGCCAGACGGACGGTGCTGAGTAGGTCCATACGATTACAGATCTACTCCAAGAGAACATCGGGGAGGGAATTCCAATCGCGGCTCTGCGTGTCAGTCGGTTCTGCCATTGGGGTTTTCGGTGCCTGCGAGCCAGCGGGGAAGTGGATTCGGGCGGGCGAGCGAACAAGCTTCTCCTCGTGTGGCCGAGCAGTGAGCGGGGGGATATGGTACGGCAAGCTACCAAGGAAGATAGCGCGGGTGGGCGAGCAGTGAGCGTGGTGAAATGGTGTGCGGCCGACGATGGGGAAGAGAGGAGGAAGAAGAAGAGAGGAGGAAAAAGAGTGGAAGACGGGGAAGAAAGTGCATTAAATCTCAATTCTACAAGTACTACTACCAGGATATACCATCCTTCGGAGTGTAAATAGTTACACCGATGACATGTGGGTCTACCACAAGAGGGCCCATATGTCAGTTAATGGAGGACAGAAGCGTGCTCTACTGGCAAACATGATGGCAGTACTGGGTAAGGCTGATTTAGTAACACCAACACGCTGGTTCAGCTTATTAATTAAGTGTCCCATCTACTGCAGCGTGTATTGTCACTTCACTGCGAAGACTAGTTGAATAGTTCTCTCTGACCGAGATGGGGAATAATGGATCGCGAAGACTTCCTTTCTACAGTATCCCTATGCCTCTACACTCACTTCACTCATTTTGCTCCATACGTAGTCACTTGTTGAAATCTCTAGAAACACAAATACTCCGTATTTGGGAACAGAGGGAGGATTTTACTCCGTATTTGGGAACAGAGGGAGTATCACCATATGGAGGGAATAGAGGAAGCTTGAAATATGAACATGTCAATGGGAGGGAGTAAGCCCCATGCATGCATGCATGCAACATGCAACACTCACATGTACACATGGACGCACGCAACACTCACACACCCATGCGGCACCAGCACATGATGCAACACACACGCTCACGCTAAAGTGCTCAACCTACTCCCTACGTCCGTGAAAGACTGTACATTTAGAGATTTACACATTGACCAGGGCATAATTAATGCCCAAAAGTAGCAGACTTATGTGTGCATGCGACCATTGAGAGAAGAAGATTAAATGAAGGTCGTTGCATGCTGTAATTAAGGATAGACATGTAGCCTATACCTAGAGCACAAGTTGGTGCATTAGTCAATCGATATCGATTTAGATTAAAGGCTAAATGCAATGGAAGTGTAGATGTACTACACTCTTTGTTTTTTAGCTGATCTCTTTCCTCTGGCAACTGACAGGTGGGACCCAGAAACTAGGTGACAATTTAACCAGTCAACAAAGTGCCATGTCGACTGTGTGGCCGGTCAGTAGGGTGCAATACGGTGCTCTACGATGAGCTATTGATTGTATAATCACCGCAAAACTATATATAGTGACTGTAAAGAGCGTATTGTTACATACGTTGACCGCCAGTGTATTTTTCTCATTTCAAATTAAGCCATATTAACCGGGAAGGACGCAATATGGACTAGTACTAGTACTGCTTTGATATGTCCCGTCAACTCGCCGAAGGAGGATAAGCTTGCTTACTACGCCTCTCCCTCGCCCACGCGCGCGGTGGTTCGCAGGACGAGGAGAGGGTTTTGGCTACAACGCCCTCTCCCTCTGCCTCTCCCTCTCCCTCGCCCTTGCCCTCGCGGTGGACGTGCAGCAATTCAATCGGTGTCAGATTGCCAGAAGCATATTGTACTGTAGTATCATCATTGTTGGACCTTCCGAAGAGGCGAAGAGCCAAGTGCAAGGTTCACACGAGTACGAACTGTTGAACCTCCCGAAGAGGCAAAGAGCCAAGCGCAAGGTTTTATAGGAGTTGTCATCCTAGTAGGAGTGTACTACAACTATAGCGAACGATGCTACTGTATGATGCCGCCACGTCACGTATATCCAAAGCTGTGCCACCTTTTTTCTCAAAGAACGTGTTGGAGCCCGTGCAACAACCACACAAGTTGCACGTACACATAACACATTTACTAGTAATAAATTCTAAAGGACAAATGTCAGTATGCCACACAAGTTCATCTCCAATTCATGTGATAAATTTGTTCACGACTAGTCTATATATATTCACAGCGCTACCGTTCACAATTTACCGTACTCCACTTACACGTTATAGATGGGATACATCTCCTCCTCCAGGTTCCAGTCCCAGGTGTTCTTCATGGATGGCATGATCCATAGCAGTGGGCAACGGGAATCATTGTCGCAGCTTTCTAGTCTGGTTCCACACGATGAAGACTCATCCAAGTGAAGTGGCATAAATCAGGGATGCGTGTCCCAGCATGTCGTTCATCCGGCGGTGCACACTGAACACACAACCATGCTTCATGAACAGCAGGCCTTCCGTGTCGTGCATGGAAGGTGGCATCCGCTTCATAATGGGGTAGCTGTCCCCAATGAAAAGCGAGTACTCTCCAAGAGTGTTCCTCGGCACCAACGTAGCATCACGGGGGTCGAACTCAGCGCTGTTCATCTGGTACACGCGGCATCTCAGATCTGGACACATGGTGTCGTACATAATCAAGGTCCATGCATAATAATGTTGTGCTCAAATATGGCGGTCAGTAATACTATGTAGCAAATAGTACTACTCCGGTATAGAGGAAGTAAAATAACCGGCTTATTATATATAGCCACTCTTGGCTACATGGATGAGATAGTAAGACATGGAAAAACAAAAATGGGGGCAGCTAGTGGGTTCAAGTCTTCAAGGGCCTAGCTAGCTATACGCGTCCTCCAAGGTAAAAAGTACTCCTACTAGTACTAGTAAGTAGAGTACCAGTACAACAACGAAAGAGAAGGCGAGAGGGTTAAAAAATGGAATACCTGGGTAGATGGTGACGGTCTGATCGTGGTAGATTGTGTGACCATGTTGCACATCAGTGGTACCATGGGTAACGACTGCTAAGATAGTTGATCCCAATATGACAAAGTTAGCTACAAGGTTCCAGGTTAGATCGAATCGCAGATGCAAATGCACATCCAGGATCGGCGATCTTATTTTGATCGGGGGATGACTGGTCCCTGCAAAATAATGGAGTACCGTTAGGGACGCAAATGATGGTTTGTGCATTCCGTTTGTAATCTCCCGTACCATAGGATGGCAACCAGATGAAACAAGTCCCCTGTCTTGTCACCGCGAAGATGCGTCCTAGATGGCGCACAGCGTCTTCCAATGTGTAGGGGTACAAATCTGCCGCCGCCAACATGCGCCAGCCTCTGCCGTTACTGCCTCTTGCATTGATGGCAATCCTTATGTCAAACACCGCGATGAGATAGTAATCATCGTAGCCACGTCGCTTTGTCGGCGGGTCCGCAATTGCTATCTTCTTCAGTCTCGTGTAGGCATCATCATACGTATTCAAGCTCAGCCAGTCCGGAAGGCCGATCCCAATGGTGGAGAAGGGGTCTACCGGAACGGCCGCACTGCTGTGGATGTTGTGCAAAATGATGGTGGTATCCGGCCGGAGGTATGCAAGCCAATCTTCGTTGGCACCGACCCTGACCTATATATAAGACGGTGGGCAGCAGAGAAATTACAAGATGGAAATGGAATAACTAAGTACTACATGATCAAACTCCATTACTGACCTGCTCATCGGACAAAATCCGACTACCTCTCAACATCGGCAACTCTAGCGGAGTCAACGTCCAACCATGGCCAGGGATCGGTGGGATGTTCGAAGGATTGTCCCATAGAAGAACCTTCTCCTCGAGGACACATGGAAGACCAACAAGCATGGCCTTTTCCCAAGCCTGTTTAAGCACCATCTTGAAAAAGTTGGTGCAGGAAGCACCGATTCTTGCGGCGGCGAGGATGTCGGAGCGGCGTGTGATTTCCCCGAGAGGATCGTCGTCCAAGGTCTCCCAGCCCCAACGAGGAGGAGAACTGCCTGGCAAATCCATGGGAGCAGCGACAAACTGCCTTCTCTTCGGGGGGAGGGGAACTCGCGAGGAGATAAGAGCGTAGTAATCGCAGGGCCTCGTCCCTTCCAACTGTAGATCGTTCCTTAGAGAAGGGGTGAGGCTATTATTTACTACTAGTACTAGCATTATGGGACGTTATGGGATTGCATTACACTGTAAATAATAGCACTAGTAAGAAAATTTTGGCACTGGCTAGTAGTTTTTGGCGTGGATTAAGAAATTTTGGGTATGTTTTTGAGAGGGAGCGTGTGTATGTCGAGTAGAGAGACCACTAATGATGTATACCTAGTATAAGGGAAGGGGGAATGGTGTGACATGTGTAGTAGTGGGATAGCATGGGTGCGGGCGGGGGGAGCAG
>NC_057808.1:320785539-320859604 GCF_018294505.1 Triticum aestivum | reverse complement strand
GAGAGAGAGAGAGAGAGGAAGAGAGGGGGCGAGAGAGGGGGAGTTTGTGTCCATAAATGGCGTATAGATAGGGAGACAATGTTGATGTTGTTTGAAATTGGCCTATGTATGGAGACGCAAGGGAAGCGAGTCATCGTGTGTGTGATAGGGACTTCATGAGAGATCTAGAATAGATGGTGTAGAGAACAATGTGCGATATTGATAACGATGATACATTAGGGAGCTATGGAAAGAGTCACGACATATATGTATACAGGGAAGGAGCTGGGGCGGGTCTGTTGGGGAACGTAGCAGAAATTCAAAATTTTCTACGCATCACCAAGATCAATCTATGGAGTAATCTAGCAACGAGGGGAAGGGGAGTGAATCTACATACCCTTGTAGATCGCGATGCGGAAGCGTTGCAAGAACGCGGATGAGGGAGTCGTACTCGTAGCGATTCAGATCGCGGTTGATTCCGATCTAAGCACCGAAAGAACGGTGCCTCCGCGTTCAACACACGTGCAGCCCGGTGACGTCTCCCACGCCTTGATCCAGCAAGGAGAGAGGGAGAGGTTGGGGAAGACTCCATCCAGCAGCAACACGACGGCATGGTGGTGGTGGAGGAGCGTGGCAATCCCGCAGGGCTTCGCCAAGCACCGTGGGAGAGGAGGAGGAGGGAGAGGGGTAGGGCAGCACCAAAAGGAGACTTTCTCGTGTCTGTATGGCAGCCCAAACCTCAAGTATATATAGGGGGGGAAGGGGGCTGCGCCCCCCTTAGGGTTTCCACCCCCAAGAGGAGGCGGCCAGCCCTAGATCCCATCAAGGGGGGCGGCCAAGGGGAGGAGAGGGGGAGGCGCCCCACTAGATGGGCCCTAAGGCCCATCTGGACCTAGGGTTTGCCCCCTCCCACTCTCCCATGCGCCTTGGGCCTTGGTGGGGGGGCGCACCAGCCCACCTGGGGCTGGTCCCCTCCCACACTTGGCCCACGCAGCCTTCTGGGGCTGGTGGCCCCACTTGGTGGACCCCCGGGACCCTCCCGGTGGTCCCGGTACATTACCGATTTCACCCGAAACTTTTCCGGTGACCAAAACAGGACTTCCCATATATAAATCTTTACCTCCGGACCATTCCGGAACTCCTCGTGACGTCCGGGATCTCATCCGGGACTCCGAACAACATTCGGTAACCACGTACATGCTTTCCCTATAACCCTAGCCTCATCGAACCTTAAGCGTGTAGACCCTACGGGTTCGGGAACCATGCAGACATGACCGAGACGTTCTCCGGTCAATAACCAACAGCGGGATCTGGATACCCATGTTGGCTCCCACATGTTCCACGATGATCTCATCGGATGAACCACGATGTCGGGGATTCAATTAATCCCGTATTCAATTCCCTTTGTCTAACGGTATGTTACTTGCCCGAGATTCGATCGTCGGTATCCCTATACCTTGTTCAATCTCGTTACCGGCAAGTCTCTTTACTCGTTCCGTAACTCACATCATCCCGTGATCAACTCCTTGGTCACATTGTGCACATTATGATGATGTCCTACCGAGTGGGCCCAGAGATACCTCTCCGTTTACACGGAGTGACAAATCCCAGTCTCGATTCGTGCCAACCCAACAGACACTTTCGGAGATACCCGTAGTGCACCTTTATAGCCACCCAGTTACGTTGTGACGTTTGGCACACCCAAAGCATTCCTACGGTATCCGGGAGTTGCACAATCTCATGGTCTAAGGAAGTGATACTTGACATTAGAAAAGCTCTGAGCAAACGAACTACACGATCTTGTGCTAGGCTTAGGATTGGGTCTTGTCCATCACATCATTCTCCTAATGATGTGATCCCGTTATCAACGACATCCAATGTCCATGGTCAGGAAACCGTAACCATCTATTGATCAACGAGCTAGTCTCCTAGAGGCTTACTAGGGACATGGTGTTGTCTATGTATCCACACATGTATCTGAGTTTCCTATCAATACAATTCTAGCATGGATAATAAACGATTATCATGAACAAGGAAATATAATAATAACCTATTTATTATTGCCTCTAGGGCATATTTCCAATAGTCTCCCACTTGCACTAGAGTCAATAATCTAGTTCACATCACCATGTGATTAACACTGACAGGTCACATCACCATGTGACCAACACCCAAGAGTTTACTAGAGTCAACAATCTAGTTCACATCTCTATGTGATTAACACTCAATGAGTTCTGGTTTGATCATGTTATGCTTGTGAGAGAGGTTATTTAGTCAACGGGTCTGAACCTTTCAGATCCGTGTGTGCTTTACGAATATCTATGTCATCTTTGTGGATGCTACCACGCGCTATTTGGAGCCATTTCAAATAATTGCTCTACTATACGAATCCGGTTTACTACTCAGAGTCATCCGGATTAGTGTCAAAGTTCGCATCGACGTAACCCTTTACGACGAACTCCTTTCCACCTCCATAATCGAGAAAATTCCTTAATCCACTAGGTACTAAGGATAAGTTCGACCGCTGTCATGAGATCCTTTCCCGGATCACCATTGTACCCTCTTGACCAACTCATGGCAAGGCACACTACATGTGCGGTACACAACATAGCATACTATAGAGCCTACGTCTAAAGCATAGGGGACGACCTTCGTCCTTTCTCTCTCTTCTGCTGTGGTCAGGTCTTGAGTCTTACTCAATACTCACACCTTGTAACACAGCCAAGAACTCCTTCTTTGCTGATCTATTTTGAACTCTTTCAAAATCATGTCAAGGTGTGCATCCTTTTGAAAGTATCATCAGGCGTCTTGATCTATCTCTATAGATCTTGATGCCCAATATGTAAGTAGCTCTATCCAGGTCTTCCTTTGAAAAACTCCTTTCAAACAACCCTTTATGCTTTCCAGAAATTTTACATTATTTCGGATCAACAATATGTCATTCACATATACTTATCAGAAATGTTGTAGCGCTCCCACTCACTTTATTGTAAATACAAGTTTCTAACAAACTTTGTATAAACCCAAAAACTTTGATCACTCCATCAAAGCGTATATTCTGACTCCGAGATGCTTGCTCTAGTCCATGGAAGGATCGCTGGAGCTAGCATACCTTTTAGCATCCTTAGGATCGACAAAGCCTTTCTGATTGTATCATATACAACCTTTCCTTACGAAAACTGGTAAGGAAACTTGTTTTGACATCCATTTGCCAGATTTCATAAATGCAGCTAATGCTAACATGATTCCGACGGACTTAAGCATCGCTACGGATGAGAAAATCTCATCGTAGTCAACTCCTTGAACTTGTGGAAATACTCTTTGCCACAAGTCGAGCTTCATAGACGGTAACATTACCGTCCACGTCCGTCTTCTTCTCAAAGTTCCATTTATCTCGGATTTCATGGCTTCTAACCATTTGTCGGAATATGGGCCCACCATCGCTTCTCCATAGCTCATAGGTTCATCGTTGTCCAACAACATGACTTCCAAGACAGGATCACGTACTACTCTGAAGTATTACGCATCCTCGTCGTCCTACGAGGTTTGGTAGTGACTTGATCCGAAGTTTCATGATCACCATCATAAGCTTCCACTTCAATTGGTGTAGGTGCCACAGGAACAACTTCCTGTGCCCTGCTACACACTAGTTGAAGTGACGGTTCAATAACCTTATCAAGTCTCCACCATCCTCCCACTCAATTCTTTCGAGAGAAACTTTTCCTCAAGAAAGGACTCATTTCTAGAAGCAATTACTTTTGCTTCCAGATCTGAAATAGGAGGTATACCCAACTGTTTTTGGGTATTCTATGAAGATGCATTTATCCGCTTTGGGTTTGAGCTTATCAGCCTGAAACTTTTTCACATAAGCATCGCAGCCCCAAACTTTTAAGAAACGACAACTTAGGTTTCTATAAACGGTGTCGTCTCAACGGAATTGCGTGGTGCCCCTTTTAAAGTGAATGTGGTTGTCTCTAATGCCTAACCCATAAACGATAGTGGTAATTTGATAAGAAACATCATGGTGTGCACCATATCCAATAGGGTGCAGTTGTGATGTTCGGACACACCATCACACTATGGTGTTCCAGGCGGTATTAATTGTGAAACACTTTCCACAATGTCTCAATTGTGTGCCAAACTCGTATCTCAGATACTCATCTCCATGATCATATCACAGACATTTTATCCTCTTGTTACGACGATCTTCAACTTCACTCTGAAATTACTTGAACCTTTCAATAATTCAGACTTGTGTTTCATCAAGTAAATATTCTCAGCATCTACTCAAATCATCTGTGAAGTAAGAACATAATGATATCCACTGCATGCCTCAGCACTCATTGGACTGCATACATCAAAATGTATTACTTCCAATAAGTTGCTCTCTTGTTCCATCTTACTGAAAACGAGGACTTTCAGTCATCTTGCCCATGTGGTATAATTTGCATGTCTCAAGTGATTCATAATCAAGTGAGTCTAAATGATCCATCTGCATGGAGTTTCTTCATGCATATATACCAATAGACATGGTTCGCATGTCTCAATCTTTTCAAAAATGAGTGAGTCCAAAGATCCATCCACATGGAGCTTCCTCATGCGTTCTATACCAATATGACTCAAGTGGCAGTGCCACAAGTATGTGGTACTATCATTACTATCATATATCCTTTTTGGCATGAACATGTGTATCACTACGATCGAGATTCATTTTAGGTGCAAGACCATTGAAGGTATTATTCAAATAAACAGAGTAACCATTATTCTCCTTAAATGAATAACCGTATTGCGATAAACATAATCCAATCATGCTCAACGCAAACACCAAATCTCGATGGTAGAGGGAGCATGCGATGCTTGATCACATCAACCTTGGAAACACTTCCAACGCACATCGTCATCTCACCTTTAGCTAGTCTCCGTTTATTCCGCAGCTTTTATTTCGAGTTACTAACACTTAGCAACCAAACCGGTATCTAATACCCTGGTGCTGCTAGGAGTACTAGTAAAGTACACATTCATACAATGTATGTCCAATATACTTCTGTCGACCTTGCCTGCCTTCTCATCTACCAAGTATCTAGGGTAGTACTGCTTCAGTGACCGTTCCCCTCATTACAGAAGCACTTAGTCTCGGGTTTGGGTTCAACCTTGGGATTCTTCACTAGAGCAGCAAACGACTTGCTGTTTCATGAAGTATCCCTTTTGCCCTTGCCCTTCTTAAACTAGTGGTTTTACTAACCATCAACAATTGATGCTCCTTCTTGATTTCTACTCTCGCGGTGTCAAACATCGCGAATAGCTCAAGGATCATCATAACTATCCTTGATATGTTATAGTTCATCACGAAGCTCTACTAGCTTGGTGGCAGTGACTATGGAGAACTATCACTATCTCATCTGGGAGAATAACTCCCACTCGATTCAAGCGATTGTGGCACTCAGACAATCTGAGCACACGCTCAACGATTGAGCTTTTCTCCCTTAGTTTGCAGGCTTAAGAAACTTGTCAGAGGTCTCATACCTCTTGACGTGGGCACTAGTCTGAAATCTCAATTTCAGTCTTCGGAACATCTCAGGTGTTCTGCGACGTTTCAAAACGTCTTGGGTGCCACAATTCTAAACCGCACTGAACTATCACGTAGTTATCAAAACGTGTATGTCAGATGTTTCGTAACATCTACAGACGACGCTGAGGTTCAGCACACCGAGCGGTGCATTAAGGACATAAGCCTTCTGTGTAGTAATGAGGACAATCCTCAGTTTACGGACCCAGTCCGCATAATTGCTACTACCAACTTTCAACTAAATTTTTCTCTAGGAACATATCTAAACCAGTAGAACTTAAAGCGCAAGCTATGACATAATTTGCAAATACCTATTTGACTGTGTTCATGATAATGAAGTTCATCTGATTATGAACTCCCACTCAGATAGACATCCCTCTAGTCATCTAAGTGAAACATGATCCGAGTTTAACTAGGCCGTGTCCGATCATCACGTGAGACGGACTAGTCAAGATCGGTGAACATCTCCATGTTGATCGTATCTTCTATACGACTCATGCTCGACCTTTCGGTCCTCCGTGTTCCGAGGCCATGTCTGTACATGCTAGGCTCGTCAAGTCAACCTAAGTGTATTGCGTGTGTTCCGAGGCCATGTCTGTACATGCTAGGCTCGTCAACACCCGTTGTATTCGAACGTAAGAATCTATCACACCCGATCATCACGTGGTGCTTCGAAACGACGAACCTTCGCAACGGTGCACAGTTAGGGTGAACACTTTCTTGAAATTATTATAAGGGATCATCCTACTTGCTACCGTCGTTCTAAGCAAATAAGATGCAAAACATGATAAACATCATATGCAATCAAATAGTGACATGATATGGCCAATATCATCATGCTCCTTTGATCTCCATCTTCGGGGCACCATGATCATCTTTGTCACCGGCATGACACCATGATCTCCATCATTGTGTCTTCATGAAGTTGTCACGCCAACGATTACTTCTTCTTCTATGGCTAACGCGCTTAGCAATAAAGTAAATTAATTTACATGGCGTTATTCAATGACACGCAGGTCATACAAAAAATAAAGACAACTCCTATGGCTCCTGCCGGTTGTCATACTCATCGACATGCAAGTCGTGATTCCTATTACAAGAATATGATCAATCTCATACATCACATATATCATTCATCACATCTTCTGGCCATATCACATCACATAGCACTTGCTGCAAAAACAAGTTAGACGTCCTCTAATTTTTGTTGCAAGTTTTTACGTGGTTTGTAGGTTTCTAGCAAGAACGTTTCTTACCTACGTATGACCACAACGTGATTTGCCAATTTCCATTTACCCTTCATAAGGACCCTTTTCATCGAATCCGTTCCGACTAAAGTGGGAGAGACAGACACCCGCTAGCCACCTTATGCATCTAGTGCATGTCAGTCGGTGGAACCTGTCTCACGTAAGAGTACGTGTAAGGTCGGTCCGGGCCGCTTCATCCCACAATGCCGCCGAAACGAGATAAGACTAGTAGCGGCAAGAAGAATTGACAACATCGACGCCCACAACTACTTTGTGTTCTACTCGTGCATAGAAACTACGCATAGACCTAGCTCATGATGCCACTGTTGGGGAACGTAGCAGAAATTCAAAATTTTCTACGCATCACCAAGATCAATCTATGGAGTAATCTAGCAACGAGGGGAAGGGGAGTGAATCTACATACCCTTGTAGATCGCGATGCGGAAGCGTTGCAAGAACGCGGATGAGGGAGTCGTACTCGTAGCGATTCAGATCGCGGTTGATTCCGATCTAAGCACCGAAAGAACGGTGCCTCCGCGTTCAACACACGTGCAGCCCGGTGACGTCTCCCACGCCTTGATCCAGCAAGGAGAGAGGGAGAGGTTGGGAAGACTCCATCCAGCAGCAACACGACGGCATGGTGGTGGTGGAGGAGCGTGGCAATCCCGCAGGGCTTCGCCAAGCACCGCGGGAGAGGAGGAGGAGGGAGAGGGGTAGGGCTGCACCAAAAGGAGACGTTCTCATGTCTATGGCAGCTCCAAAACCTCAATATATATAGGGGAGGGGGAGGGCTGCGCCCCCATCTAGGGTTTCCCCCCTCAAGGGGTGCGGCCAGCCCTAGATGGGGCTTGGGGGGCGGCCAAAGGGGGGAAGAGTGCCTCCCAAGTCAAGTGGAGGCCCTCCCCCTTAGGGTTTCCCCTCTCCCATGCGCATGGGCCTTGGGGGGGCTGGTTCCCCTGGCCCATTAAGGCTAGGGCGCCCCCTTACAGCCCATGCTACTGTATTGGACATGGTGGAACATTTTCCGGACCTCCGGACCCCTCCGGAATCCTCCGGAATCTTCTGGAAGCTTCCCGGTACAATACCGAAAAAACCCGAACTTTTCCCGGAACCCGAACAACAACTTTCCATATATAAATCTTTACCTCCGGACCATTCCGGAACTCCTCGTGACGTCCGGGATCTCATCCGGGACTCCGAACAACATTCGGTAACCACGTACATGCTTTCCCTATAACCCTAGCGTCATCGAACCTTAAGTGTGTAGACCCTACGGGTTCGGGAACCATGCAGACATGACCGAGACGTTCTCCGGTCAATAACCAACAGCGGGATCTGGATACCCATGTTGGCTCCCACATGTTCCACGATGATCTCATCGGATGAACCACGATGTCGGGGATTCAATCAATCCCGTATTCAATTCCCTTTGTCTATCGGTATGTTACTTGCCCGAGATTCGATCGTCGGTATCCTTATACCTTGTTCAATCTCGTTACCGGCAAGTCTCTTTACTCGTTCCGTAACTCACATCATCCCGTGATCAACTCCTTGGTCACATTGTGCACATTATGATGATGTCCTACCGAGTGGGCCCAGAGATACCTCTCCGTTTACACGGAGTGACAAATCCCAGTCTCCATTCGTGCCAACCCAACAGACACTTTCGGAGATACCCGTAGTGCACCTTTATAGCCACCCAGTTACGTTGTGACGTTTGGCACACCCAAAGCATTCCTACGGTATCCGGGAGTTGCACAATCTCATGGTCTAAGGAAGTGATACTTGACATTAGAAAAGCTCTGAGCAAACGAACTACACGATCTTGTGCTAGGCTTAGGATTGGGTCTTGTCCATCACATCATTCTCCTAATGATGTGATCCCGTTATCAACGACATCCAATGTCCATGGTCAGGAAACCGTAACCATCTATTGATCAACGAGCTAGTCTCCTAGAGGCTTACTAGGGACATGGTGTTGTCTATGTATCCACACATGTATCTGAGTTTCCTATCAATACAATTCTAGCATGGATAATAAACGATTATCATGAACAAGGAAATATAATAATAACCTATTTATTATTGCCTCTAGGGCATATTTCCAACAGGGTCCGCATGTGGGAGAGATAGAAAGAGGAGAGTGGTGCACATGGAGACAAAGTGTGCTTGTTTGCAGTGGGGGTGATGTGTGAGGTGAGTGTGTGAGAACCACATAACTAGGGAGATAGATGTTTGGGGGCGACGTTTTGTGTGTATGGGAAAGATACACTCTACATAGTGTGTGTGCTTGGGAAAGAGAGATGTCGGGAGATCTAGCTAGAGAGTGGGGGAAGAGATGTGTGCATGCCCAAGAGACAAAGTGATAGAGACCTATATTGGGGTCCGGACTTTACAAGAGAGAGGGGTGTTATGTGCTCGTGTGTTGGTATTTGGAGGAGAGAACGACTTCTCTCTGTGTGTGTGGGGGGCGAGAGGGGGGGGGTTGGCTTCAGATAAAGAGTGAGGTGTCTTTATTTGAGGGACTTTAGCGTAATTGAGATATACATGGTCAATAGTGTGTGCACTCATGATCGATCAATTTGTTTCATAGTTTGGACTATGAGATAACAATACTTTTGAACATGCATGATATACCTTGATGTGCCAGAATTACAAACCTAAGATTGGAATTTTGGAATTCGACTCCATCATTAGCTTTTGTAATTCATTTAAACGGAGGTACATTTTTTAAGCCGGGATTTCCTGATTTCAAATTCATATATCAAACCCAGAGATATACACATACACGCATGTTCAAACTTTATAATCATCCACTTTATTCATATCACGGCTTATAATTCATTTGATATATGAATACACATTTTTGCTTTTGTCATCATATTTAGGATAAACACATTTGGAATTTCATTTGAATTGGACCGTATGATGGTATTTGCTTGTAGTAGCTCAATTATCCATATTTGAATTGAATGGAAAATCTAAGTTTCGAGTTGGAGACATTGATTTTCAAAACTTGCACTTTTTTTAGTGCAAAACAAACAAATTCTCGGCCATGATATCATAGTCGGCCGTACAAGAGCAGAATATAATTTCAGGCGCCAAAAGCTTTCAAACTTCCCGCTCACATCGAAATATCTCGCGCCCCAAAGTTTAGGCCTGTGATATTCCTGTTTTACCCCTGCCACATGAACGGAAAAGGGCTGCTTTGGTAACTCCATTATTTTCCCCTCTTTGCCCCCAACATTCTTCCCCAGAGCCTCTCCCCTTCCCCTCCCCGACCCCCCAACCACGGCAAGCCGCCGAATCTAGTCCTCCGCCGCAGCGGTGGACCTCACACCCCGATGGATCTACCTTCCGCACCTTGGAACCCCCAACTGCCAACTCACCACTTCACCGGAGCCGCTTCAGCGACTGGCTTGTCCACCGCTACAGATCTCCTTGACCGCCATCATGGTCCACCGCACCAGATCTGCTTAACCGGCGCCCTCGTCCACCACAGTGTAGGCCCTTCACCGACTCCCTCGTCCACCCCTTCGCTGGTCCTTCATACAAGCCCTCGTCCGCCGCAACAGATCCGCCTCACCGAAAGCACTGTACAACGCGCCCGCCGAAGCCTTCGTCCACTGCACCGGACCCGCTCCACGGACGCCATACTCAACTCCACCGGCCCTGCTTTACCGACGCCGCAGCCTCATCAGGTTATTTCGATTTGTACTCCTTCGGTTTTTCTCTTTATCGTGCAACTGTTCACTTACCACAGATGAGCTTTCTTGTATGTCGACAGGCGCCGCAACCGTAGCACCGGAGCCGCTTCAGCGATGGCGTCAACCGGCCCAAAATCAACCGCAACACGAGCACCATCGACGATCCTTAGCTATCAAGTATGACAATGATACCCATACGCCGCCGAGAATTAGGTACTATTATCCAACGGCCGGCGCCTACGTTCACTTTCTTAGCATAAGCACCGGACTTTGAATTTCTTCAGGGCATCATTCAGTTTTTCATGAGACGCGTTATTCTACTTGCACCTATAGGGCCATACTTCTGGCAGTGAACATGTTACATGTGCTAAATTACATACCAGTGCACATATAGTTAATATGCTTTAGTTTTGTCCTAAGTATTATTGTACTTCCTAGATATCACTGCCTACTATTTTACTTCTTGAATGATATATTTATGATAATGGTGTTGTTCTGATGCCACCTGTTGGTTCCATCAGACTGCTTAATGTTCTCTATGCTTAATTACACATCAGCAAACTAGCATGTGGTTGTGCTGCTTTTTGTTTATTTTACCCTACATTTTCTGATGCTAACTATTACATCACTGCTCCGAGCCTCTGTTCATTACTTGTTTGTGTGTTCTTGATCTTCCCAAGTTGCATGACTAATTTGATGCTTCTATTAATTATGGAGTTGCCAACCCCATCAAGCAAAATATTTGTTCTTTTGGGGCTGACACCTTGAACAAGCATAAAAATAGAGGGAAGCAGATATATTGTCGTGTATGCACACATCCTTCTTTCATTAGTTTATATGAACCATTGATGATTAATTTTACCTAAATAGAGGGTGCAGAATAAACTACAACAGCTAGATTTGTAACCACGGGATGCTGACAATATCTTCAAAGAACATTGCAACAGCAGCGAGGCTTCACAGTAACATATGGTAAGCCAGTGTGTTTTAGTACATGTGAAATGTAATGCGAGTGGGCTGCTTTCTTGGCTTGTGCCCTCAACCTGTAATCCTACAGAATTACAAATAGTTTAGTTGTCTGCTTTGCTGTATTGCTTGATTCGAATGTTTGTTTGTTGTTACGCTATACCTAAGTTGGCCAATATGTCAGCAGTGCCTGCTGTACTATCGTAAAGAAATGCATGCCTAGTTCATTTGAGTCCTTAACTTTTCCTCTGAACTTCATCACAAGACTGTCTTCATAGTTTATATGAGGCCACATTGTTAAGTGCTTTCTCAGATGATGTCAACTGCTTAGATGCCTTGGCAACTTAAATATAGCGGTGGTACACTCCCTTTCAACTTTCATCTTACCATTTTAATTTATTTTCGGCTGATGCTGCTTCGAACCATTTAAATATAGCTTGCCATGCTCGACAATAATTCGTATGTCGTTTACCATGTAAGCTTACTACCTGGATCATGCGATAACTATCTCTTACTTATGTCCAGCGGAAACCTTTCAGGATGCCGTTCACACTAGGACACAATGTACAACCCCAGAATCTATTTGTGGAAGCAGTGCGCCATCCATGTTACCAGATGGTAGCAGTTCAGAGGCAACACTGCCGGAGAGCAGTCTGAGCACAGATATTATAGTTTTTGAGGCTACTAGAGGCAGAAAGAGATGGTGTGGCTGCCATGAATGAGGTAATCTTTATCTTGAGGCTGGAAATTATGGAATTAGCGGCACACATTATGCAAGCAACCCAATAATTGGAGGAAGTAAGAATGTTGCATTTCAAGACGGAGGAGGTCCTGCTGTTTCTGTTATCTGAAGCCCAAGGTAATCCCGGTTCTTCTTTAGATACCAGTTGAAATTGTCATTAGATTATTGTACTTGCATGTTGTGTCATGTCTCTGAATGGATTATGTTGTAAGACCCCCTATGTTGTCCATGTGTTGTAATGAACCGAATTTTTTAGGCGAGGTAATCCTCAGTACTTGTATGATTGACATAAGGTGAACTATTTTTCGTGTGAGCATATTGTATTGTATGAAATAACTGTTTGACTCAAAGTGTATCCAACCTACTGAATTCGAAGATCACGGCATTTCTAAATCATAATTATATATAAAGGTGGAATAAATCTTTGTTGTGGTTCTGAAGAAATAAATAACAAAACGTAGAATTATCTGTGGATATTTGTAATCGAATACAAATTGGATTTGAATTTAGTTTTCCAGGGCCCAGGGCAAACGTGAATGCTAATTCTCCCAAGTTTTGAATGGAGCGACTAAACACCCACTATAATTTGTGGGCTGCCCGAAGCAAGTGCTTGCGAGATGGAAATTACTGTCTACCCCTGACACTTACATCCTTATCGACCGGATTTACACTGCTGTCGATAGGGGTAGACTTGTAACTTCAATCAGACGTGACACGACAGCCTCTGAGCCCATTCTGACACGGTGGGCGCCAAACGTGGGCGGCAAAACACATTTGATTCAAGCTCGTCCGAAAGACATGTGTCTCTCCCTCCATTTCCCCATTCATACGCGGTGGGCAGCAAAACAAATTCTCCTCGTCCGAAATCGATGTAGGCTAATACTTTAAATAGGGGCAGATGTGTAACTTCCCTCAGACATGACACAACCGCCCTATCTGTCAGCCCCATTCATACACCGTGGGCGCCACCGTGGGCGGCAAAACAGCCTCTCCTCTCCCGAAATAGTTACCGGCAAATATTTGGGAGATGCGAGATTTCCGTGCTATCCCCAACCGACGTGATGTCTGAAATTTTAAATGGGGGATAAGTTCGTAACTTTCCCACATTTCAGAGAAGCGTGTCCCAAAGTTTGAGATCCCCCCTCCCCTTCATTTCCCCATTCATACACCGTCGGCGCCATGACAACCTCCCCACTACGACCAGCCTCCTCCGTCCGCCACCCCATCCTCCACCTTGCCGGAGCCGCTACCCCTACCCCGTCGTCCACTGCAAGAGATAGACGTCTCTCATCCACGGCTCTGGACCAGGATCCTTTCATCGTGTCCTCTCGCTTCATAGGTGCCGTCGTCCACCTTGCCGTTGCCGCTCCTACGACCGCCTCGTCCACGGCAACAGGATTTATCCCCCGACCCGGCCGTCTGCCGTCTAAAGTCTTCTTCCCTGCCGCCGACAACCATCGCACCCGCAGCACCCTCAACGTATAAGCAGAGGCCTACACGGCGTCACAAGAGAGGTGGTACTCTTCCATATGTGCTTAAGTTATTGATCTCACCCGGAAAATAGATCGTAATTTGTTTACTGTACTTTTCTTGTCCGTACCAAATCGTAGTGGCTAGTTGAAAGCAAACATTGGTTGCGAAGTAGCTTTGTCTGGTTTGCACCTTCAGATCCGCCATGGCACGGGCACTATACTCGTAAAGCTTATGGTTTCCCCCTTTATATTCACTACCATCATCGTAGGTGCTTCGTGTCGTGCTAGCATTGCTCCTCAAGACCTCAACCCAAAGCTTACGTGTTGAAATACGAATCTGATATGATGCTCATATCACTAAAACAGAGAACGTTTAATTGGTCACCTAATGTTCCTATATTCGTTTCGAAAAGCATGTGCGCCACCCACTGGTCCAGCTAGTTCCACTTTCCTGATTTTTCTCTTGATGCTTAGGGTTTTCCCCTTTTATCTACTCTACTATGATCTGCGTAGGTGCTTTCTGTCGTACTAGCATTACTCCACCCTTCAAGCTAAACAACACAACACTCAAAATTCGAAAGCTTAGTTGTTCAAATATGATTGTGATATGATACTGATATTAGTTAACAGACACATTTAATTGGTTAGCTAAAGGTCCCACTTGAGTTTCCAAATGCATGTCGCGACATATAGAGAGACAGCAGAATTGCATTTCTTTGTCACTTGTTGACTGTACTTTCTTGTCCATACCAAATCTTAGTTGTTATTTCAAAGCAAACATCGGTTGCTAACTACCCTTTGCGCGGTTTGCAGCTTCAGATCTGCCATCCCACTGCCACGGTCAACACTGTACTCATCATGCTTATGGTTTCCCCATTTTATGATGACCACGATCAGCCTACGTGGTTCGTGTCGTAATAGCACTGCTCCACCCATCGAGCTAAACAAGCTTAGTTGTACAAATTCATATATGATATTATGCTGATATTAGTAAAACTGAGAGATGTTTAATTGGTCAGCTAAATGTTCCTACTTTAGTTTCGAAATGCATGTGAGCCACATATGGAGAGACCGGAAAGAATAGTATTTCTCTGTGCGCTCTGGTTCATCATGGGTGGCCAACCGACATTGTATTGAAAGACTTGTAATATCTTCAATCTGCTTGCTCTTCTGCTCTTCTTTAAGATGATCCTCTTCTCTTGCGGTCGACTGGTCAGGTCGAGTTGTTCTCCCTTAGTATATTTTGAATCTGTCAGGTCAGGTCGACTTGTTCTTCTTTACTATATGTTGAAGCTGTCATCTGCGAAGTGTCATCACTTCTGGAGCTCTCATATTTTGAGTAGTAGGCCACATTATATTAATGCACACACCAAATTACAGCATGCATGGCATCTCTTAAAAGAATTGCAGAGATAGCACAAAGGGGTTTACAGGGAGGCAGTATTGGATTAGAATCACTTCTGCATTACAAAGATAATCTCACTTGTTTTTATGTTTTCATGCATGTCAGATATTGAACATTATCAAAATGAATATGAGAATGGGCGCACGAGAGGAATATTGCGGAACAATCCACTGGCTAACAAACTTGGCATGGTGGAGGATGGCCTATCTTATTCACCCATCAAGGTGCTTGCTCTAACTTGGCAAGGTTGTATTGGTCGCACATATTTTGCATCTGACCTCTTGCATTACTTCTACTTTGTTACACCATCTGCTTAGTTTAAGCATCATATATGAGTATATGCCATACCTATCCATTTTCTGTACCTATTCCATGTGTCGTCATACTATGTTTTTCCAGTCAAATATTGTTCTTTCGTAATAGATGTCCAAAAGGAAGAGGGTGAGTGCAGATCCTCAAGGAGTACAAACTAGGTATTTGGAAAAGGTAGTGATACCTGTTAAATCAGATAGATCAGCAGCCACAGAAAACACAGGCCCAACTGTACCACACTTCACCCCTACTCCAGTGGACAAACCCCTATTAGAACTCCTGAGAGCCCAGCGTCAGGTCTGTCTATGATATCAATTCAAAATTTAAACTCCTAAATTTCTGCATGTGCCTTACCTTCTCTCTTGTATGAAAACTAATTTCAGATGAATCTCCTTGCTCAAAGGATCATACGATCTCACAACAATACTGGGCTCTGCATTGCTCTTGTCAGTACCTCTCTCCCTTTTGCCTTGTAACGCTGTACTTAATTAATTGCTATTTGATTATGTATCATCAGTCTGCACCTGAGCTTCATTATCCTCTGTTTCTTCCAATATTATTTGATCTATATTTACTCTTTGCAAAATGTAGAATAATGGCAACGCTTATAAAGAATTTTCTTTGGGGAATTTATTGAATTATCCTTCCATCAACATGGAGAAGGGCTTTGTCCAGCCCGTGTTAACATGTAATGTAAGTTCATCCTTCTCAAGCCTTCAAACTTTGTTCTAGTATAGATTTGGATAGGCATCATTTCCTCCACTGCTGTTTGCTTTGCTGTTTACATCTGATTGGATGTTTGCAACAACTACCAGTTTCAAATTGTAGTTGTAAAAACATGTTCCTTATGCAGAACAGATCCATTTATTTGCTTATATAATTGTGAAACCTGTTACGTGTCTCCTTGTTTCTCTTTCAGAGTCGTATCTCTTATGCCAGGCAGAACTTTAGGGAAGATAGTGAGCCAAACCATCTTGAGGACAGCGAGATGACCCCAAGGTCCTGTCTTGATGAAGACAGTGAGTTGAAGCTACTCACCAGCAGGTGTGAGACAACCTCTGTGCAGTCGCTGCCTCAATCAGTTCGACTTCTTCAGTCTCAACTTAAAGCGGAAAGGCTTGCTTCAGCTCAGCTCCGACTTGAAGTCAAAGATGTAATGAAGATGTCAGAGGACTGCCTTGCGCACCATCATGCCATACAGCTACGGGTGATGCATCTATCGTTGACACAACTGAGGTCTAATCAGCTTGTTCGGCTGTTTGGGGGGCCCGACCTGGCCAGGCCTAGTGCCTTCTGAAGTGCTCTCAGTTTTGTATATTCTTTTGTCGGCGCGTTTATTTGCACTGGTGGCGAACTTTGATGCCCAGTGGATGTAATATGTGTAATAGCCGTGATAGCCTAGCGTAAGTTTGCTGCTTATTTATTTCCTTGTTGTCTTGTTTATTTGTTTGCTTGTAGTCAGTGCAGTTCTTTTTCCGCGGTTTGCTAGTGGCCGCAATAACCTATTTTTTAAAACTAGGCCACAATAACCATGGGCTACATATTTACTGTAGTGACACTGGGCCTCCTACGGGCCGTAGAAACAATGGGCCTTCTATGGTCCGTAGAAAGGCAATGGGCCTTCTACGGGCCGTATCATCAATGGGCCTTATACGGGCCGTATGATCGATTGGCCAAACATGGGCCAAAAACAGACCGCATTATGGCCGTAAATGGGCTAGAGTTGGAGTCGTCCGTTCATGGGCCGACCATAACGGGCCGTCGTTAATAGGCCGTATTTGATGACGCTATGAAAACGGCCAACGTATTAACGGGCCACAAACGGGCCGACTGTAACCACGGGCTGAATTTGGCCCACAAGCAGAAAATGGCAGTAACGGGCCGTAAGTAACCGAATGCTGGAAATGAGCCCAAGAATAAATGGGCCCTGAGAAGGCCGAAAGATAACATGGGCTGCAAACGGCCCAATGGATTAATGGGCCGTTAATGGGTATAAAGTGATACACTGTTCATTACGGGCCAGTTTCACCACGGGCCGTTAATGGGCCAAGAGTTACAAAGGGCCTCATATGGGCCGAAAGACGTCATGGGCCATACATGGGCCGGAACTTAAAATGGGCTGGAATCATATTGGACGGCCCAGATGACGCTACTGGGCCTAATTCGGATAGGTCGTAACGGGCCCTGGGTTAGCGGGCTGTAAATGGGCTATATGCAAATAGGCCGTTAACAGGCTTTCTGTGGGCCGGCCTGCCACCTTTTAACCAAGTCAAACGGGCCGGCCTTTTCACAGGAATGGGCCTCTGTTGGGCCGTGCCACGTGTCGACGTATCATAGGCGCCTTCGGTCCAATGAGTGGATGACATCTGTCCCAACGGTGAGCCGACACGTGTTTCCTCCAGCCAATGATGATTTTACACGTGGAAAATCCCCATTGGTCGGGGCTGTTAGCGGGTTATCGGATCCAAAACCGGACCCGATAGCTTAACGGCATTCCATTATGGTGGATGCCACGTGTCGGTCACCCTTGACGAAAGCACTTCTGTGACGCGCGATTTATCGTCATGGAAGTGGACACTTCCGTGATGATAATTTTGGTAATGTCATGGACCACTTCTACGACAACACAGGTATGACTATCTTGATTCTGTCATAAAATTGTCATGGATGTACATGCATGATAGAAAACGTGACCTATTGTGACAAACACGTATCATCACGGAAGTGTATTTTTTTTGTAGTGCCTGTATTTACAAGAAAGTGAGTGGGAGCACTACAACCTTTCTGATAAGTATAGGAGAGTTTGAAAGGAGTTTTTTAAAAGAAAGACCTCGATGAATCTACTTACATATTGGGCATCAAGATCTATAGAGATAGATCAAGACGCTTGATAATATTTTTCAATGAGTACATACCTTGAGAAAAGTAGTTCAAAATGGAACAGTCAAAGAAGGAGTTCTTGCCTGTGTTGCAAGGTGTAAAGTTGAGTAAGACTCAAAACCCGACCACGATAGAAAATAGAAAGAGAAAGAAAGTTATTCCATATGCCTCAACCATAGGTTCTATAAAGTATGCTATGTTGTGTACCAGACCTATTATGTACCTTATGATGAGTTTGGCAAGGGGGTACAATGGTGATCCAGGAGTGGATCACTGGACAATGGTCAAAGTTATCCTAAGTTACCTAAGAGGACTACGGAAATATTTCTCGGTTATGGAAGTGATAAAGAGTTCGTCGTAAAGAGTTACGTCGATGCAAGCTTTTACACCGATCCGAATTGAAGAAAATATGCCCTAGAGGCAATAATAAAGTTGTTATTTATATTTCCTTATATCATGATAAATGTTTATTATTCATGCTAGAATTGTATTAACCGGAAACTCAGTACATGTGTGAATACATAGAAAACAAAGTGTCCCTAGTATGCCTCTACTTCTCTAGCTCGTTAATCAAGATGGTTATGTTTCCTGACCATAGACATGTGTTGACATTTGATGAACGGGATCACATCATTAGAGAATGATGTGATGGACAAGACCCATCATTTAGCTTAGCATTATGATCGTTAAGTTTTTATTGATATTGCTTTCTTCATGACTCATACATGTTCCTCTGACTATGAGATTATGCAACTCTCGAATACCGGAGGAAAACCTTGTGTGCTATCAAATGTCAGAACGTTATAGGGTGATTTTAAAGATGCTCTACAGGTGTCTCCAAAGGTGTTTGTTGGGTTGGCATAGATCGAGATTAGTATTTGTCACTCCGTGTATCGAAGAGGTATCTCTGGGCCCTCTCGGTAATGCACATCACTATAAGCCTTGCAAGCATTGCGACTAATGAGCTAGTTGCGGGATGATGTATTACGGAACAAGTAAAGAGACTTGCCGGTAACGAGATTGAACTAGGTATTGAGATACCGACGATCGAATCTCGGGCAAGTAACATACCGATGACAAAGGGAACAACGTATGTTGTTATGCGGTTTGACCGATAAAGATCTTCGTAGAATATGTGGGAGCCAATATGAGCATCCAGGTTCCGCTATTGGTTACTGACCGGAGACGTGTCTCGGTCATGTCTACATAGTTCTCGAACCCGTAGGGTCCGCACGCTTAAAGTTAGATGACGGTTATATTATGAGTTTATGTGTTTTGATGTACCGAAGGAGTTCGGAGTCCCGGATGAGATCAGGGACTTGACGAGGAGTCTCGAAATGGTCGAGACGTAAAGATCGATATATTGGACGACTATATTCAGACATCGGAAAGGTTCCGAGTGATTCGGGTATTTTTTGGAGTACCGGAGAGTTACGGGAATTCGTATTGGGCCTTAATGGGCCATACGGGAAAGGAGAGAAAGGCCCCAAAGGGTGGCCGCACCCCTCCCCATGGACTGGTCCGAATTGGACTAGGGAGGGGGGTGCGCCCCCTTCCTTCTTTCTCCTTCTCCCTTCCCTTTTCCTACTCCAACAAGGAAAGGAGAGTCCTACTCCCGGTGGGAGTAGGACTCCCCCCTTGGCGCGCCCTCCTCCTAGGCCGGCCGCCTCCCCCCTTGCTCCTTTATATATGGGGGCAGGGAAGCACCCCATAGACACACAATTGATCATTGATCTCTTAGCCGTGTGCGGTGCCCCCTCCACCATATTACACCTCGATAATATTGTAGCGGTGCTTAGGCGAAGCCCTGCGTCGGTAGAACATCATCATTGTCACCACGCCGTCGTGCTGACGAAACTCTCCCTCAACACTCGGCTAGATCGGAGTTCGAGGGACGTCATCGAGCTGAACGTGTGCTGAACTCAGAGGTGCCGTGCGTTCGGTACTTGATCGGTCGGATCGTGAAGACGTACGACTACATCAACCACGTTGTGTTAACGCTTCCGCTTTCGGTCTACGAGGGTACATGGACAACACTCTCCCCTCTCGTTGCTATGCATCACCATGATCTTGCGTGTGCGTAGAATTTTTTTTGAAATTACTACGTTCCCCAACACCTCCCCCATAGCTTGTTGTTTGGGTTCGGAAAATCGCCGCAGCGTTTGCTTGACTGGTTTGAACCCCTTTATTATATTGAGGCTATGTTCGGCCAGTCTGTGTGGGATCCCGGGCATGTCCGAAGGGTGCCAGGAAAAGATGTCCCAACTTTCGCGCAGGAACGCTCTTAGGGTGGCGTCGACCGTCGGATCTAGCTATGCTCCAATGGATGTTGTTTTATTAGGATCCGTCGGGTGCACTAGAAATTTGACTATTTCATCCGCTGGTTTGAAAGAGGTGCATTTGGGCCTCTTATCGAGGATCCCGTCGTCTTTGTCACTGTGGAACGAGGGTGGTTAGCTCTTCAGCCGCGAGGGCCTCGGATAGTGCCTCGAGGGCCAAGGATGCGGTTTTCTTTTCGGCACAAAGTGCTATGTCCGGATCACTCGTGATAGTGATCACTCCGTTGGGCCCTGGCATTTTAAGCTTCATGTACCCGTAATGGGGTATGGCTTGGAAGCATGCGAAGGCATCCCGCCTCAAGAGGGCGTGATATCCGATATTAAAAGGGGCCACGTGGAAGAGCAACTCTTCGGACCTGTAATTCTCAGGCGTGCCGAATACTACGTCGAGTTTAATTTTCCCCGAGCATCGTGCTTCTCGACCGAGAATGATGCCTCGAAAGGTTGTACTGCTTTGCTCGATGCGGTTCTTGTCCATTTGCATTTTGTCGAGTGTGTCTTCGTAGATGAGGTTAAGTCCGCTACCGCCGTCCATGAGCAATTTGGTGAGTCGAAAGCCATCCACAATTGGGTTTAAGACCAAGGCGGCTGGTGCTCGGACTGTTCGAGCCCTTGGTTCGTCATCGGTCGTGAAAGTTAGGGCCGTGTCGTTCCAGGGGTTCATTGCGGTTACTTGGTTGACTTCGGTGAGGTCGCAGAGCGCCCTTTTGCGCCGATTATTTGAAGAGAAGGTCTCGAAGACCGTAAAGACGTTAAGATCGTCATCCTCCGAAGAATGCTTCTCTGGAGTAGTATTGGTGCGGATAGCCTCACCGCTTTTAGCTACTTGCCGGAGAACCCAACATGCTCGGAGGTTGTGCGTTGGTTCGGTGCTCGGCGTCGCATGTATCTGGCAGGGCTTGTTGAGTAGTTCGTCAAGGACGGTTCTGTGTCCCATGAAGGGTACTTCTGTACTATGCGTGCCAATTCTGTAAAGTGTTGTATGCAGCGGCAGTTGAGGGCATTGAGAATTCCTTCGTCCGTACAGTTACGACAAAAAACTGAAACCACGTCATCGTTGCAGCAATCTTTAATCTTGTTTTTAACAAGGAGGAATCTGGCCCAAAAGTGATGAACCATTTCCAGAGTTTGCTGCCGTACATACATTAGGTCACATATGTCCGGAGGGCCTGAATTACTTGGGGAATATTGATTGTGGTGGGTGGGCTGGCTAAAACCCGAATCCTAACCCAGGGTTGAATCCAGAGCTTCAAGTGTCTCCGAGGTCACCAGTTCAAGATCAGGAAGGTCCAGGTGACTTCTGGGCTCAATGTCTGATCCTGAGTTCGGAGGACATGAAGTCTCTTCCCGAGGATGGGTGTCCGGATCGAAGGGCTAAGAAATCCGAATATAGCTGTTTTTTAACTTAGGGGAAGAAGCGTTCTCGGCTCGTTCCTCGACGACTGCTACAAGATGGGTGATCGATGGGGACTTGATTTCCCTTTGATCGGGTTTAAGCCCGATCTGATCATAGTCTGTTGCAAGCCCTAGGGCGGCGATGCAATCTAGCAGCTCGTTCAAGGACGAGATATTTGCCGGATCCATCTTTTCAAAGTGTTCGAGGCCAATGCAGAGATGATGTTTGGCGATTGAGGGGGCCGTTGTTGTCTTAACGGCCGAGCGAGCGCCCATGGATAAACCATTGAGCTGGAGAACCTTTCTTGTAGTTAGGGCCCTTACAGAAGTGAAATCATCATTGATGACGAGGTGAGCCATCGATCCTTCTATCGACAACACAATGGAACTCTCAATGAAAGCACCAATGTCGGTGTCAAAACCGGCCGATCTCGGGTAGGGGGTCCCGAACTGTGCGTTTGAGGATCGAAGGTAACAAAGGACAAGGGGGACACGAAGTTTACCCAGGTTTCGTCCCTCTTAATAGAGGTAAAAACCCTATGTCCTGCTTGATTGTATTTGATGAGTATAGGGGTTACAAGCGTTGATCTACCTCGAGATCGTAATGGCTAAACCCTAGATGACTAGCCTATGAGAATTTTGATAGACTCTACGGACTAAACCCTCTGGTTTATATACACACCGGAGGGGCCTAGGGTTGTACAGAGTCGGTATGTGGAGGAAGGAAATTACATATCCGGAGACCAATCTTGTCATCCACGCATAGGAGAGTCCTACCTGGACACGGGGGAAAGCCTTCTGCTCTGTATCTTTCACGGCCCATTAGTCCGGCCCATATTGAATAGCCCGGACAACCGAGGACCCCCTAATCCAGGACTCCCTCACCAGCAGCGGGTGCGGAGCCCGAGGCACCGCCAGCGGGCATCTTGGCCTCCTGACGGCTCTTGGGGAGGAGTTGTTTCTTCTTCGCGGCGGTGGCCTCGGGAGACAGGTTGCCGCCCCAGTCGTCAGAGTTTTTGGTCGCCGCGGCTCGGTAGGCTCGCTCAAGGGAGCAGACCGCGTCCTTCTCATTGTAGGTGACCGAGATGATGCCGCTACACCCTGGAATATTGAGGACATTGTAGCCATGAATGAAAGCGGCCATGAACTTGGCAAGGGCAGGGTACCCCAGGATTGCGTTGTATGGGAGGCTGATGTGGGTGACTTCGAAGTCGATGAGCTCGGCGTGGTAGTGGTCGCGCTTGCCGAAGGTGACAAGGAGGCGCACCTGCCCCAGGGGGACGGTGGAGCCGTCAGTCACCCCAGAGAATGGCTTGGTGGGTATGAGTTGATCGTTGGGCACCTGGAGCGCCTCAAACGTCTTGATGGAAAGAACATCGAGCCCGGCGCCACCGCCGATGAGAGTCTTGGTGACGGATACATTGTTGATGGTGGGCGTGTAGAGCATGGGGAGCGCGCCTGCGGCGGCCGAGCACTTGAGGTGGTCCTTGGAGTCGAAGGTAATGGCATACTGCGACCACCCGAGGGGACGCGCGGCCTCAAGCTTCAAGAGGGCCGCGTTCACCTCACTAGAGAACTGCTTGAAGATGCAGTTCGAGGCAGGGGCCTAGGCACCACCCAGGATGCAGGCAATCACGCGGGGTTCCTGGAAGCTCCCAGCCCCATCATCCTGTCGGTTGTCATCATTCCTCGGTGGCGGCGGTAGCGGAGGGAGTCCGGCATTGCCCTAAGGACGGGCCTCACGAGGCAGGTCACGCCAGGGGCCATCGCGAGGTTGATCACGCCAGCGGTCCTCACGAGGCTGGTCGCGCCAGTCCTGACGAGGGTTGCGGTTGTCTGATACGCCCATTTTGCGTCATGTTTTCCTACTGTTATCTATGATGTTTTTATGCATAATAATGCTTTTCGGAGTAATTCTAATGCCTTTTCTCTCATAATTTGCAAGGTACACACAAAGAGGGAGAGTTCCGCCAGCTGGAAATCTGGACCTGGAAAAGCTATGTCAGGCTACCTATTCTGCACAACTCCAAATAAGCTGAAACTTTACAGAGAATTTTTATGGAATATATGAAAAATATTGGAGCAAATAAGTACGAGAGGGGGGCCACCAGGTGGGCACAACCCACCTGGGCGCGCCTGGGAGCCCAGGCACGCCCTGGTGGGTTGTGCTCACCCAGGCCCACCTCCGGCGCCCATCTTCTGGTATATAAGTTATTTTGACCTAGAAAAAATAAAGAGAGGACTTTCGGGACGGAGCGCCGCCATCTCGAGGTGGAACTTGGGCAGGAGCACTTTTGCCCTTCGGCGGAGCGATTCCGCCGGGGGAATTTCCCTCCCGGAGGGGGAAATCATCGTCATCATCATCACCAATAACTCTCCCATCTTGGGGAGGGCAATCTCCATCAGCATCTTCAACAACACCATCTCATCTCAAACCCTAGTTCATCTATTGTGTTCAATCTTTGTACCAGAACTCTAGATTGGTGCTTGTGGGTGACTAGTAGTGTTGATTACATCTTGTAGTTGATTACTATATGGTCTATTCGGTGGAAGATTATATGTTCAGATCCAATATGCTATTTAATACCCCTTTGATCTTGAGCATGATTATCATTTGTGAGTAGTTACTTTTGTTCTTGAGGTCATAGGAGAAATCATATGTTGCAAGTAATCATGCGAACTTGATATGTGTTTGATATTTTGATAGTATGTATGTTGAGATTCCCTTAGTGGTGTCATGTGAATGTCGATTACATGACACTTCACCACATTTGGGCCTAAGGGAATGCATTGTGGAGTAGTTATTAGATGATGGGTTGCGAGAGTGACACAAGCTTAAACCCTAGTTTATGCGCTATTCCGTAAGGGACCGATTGGATCCAAAAGTTTAATGCTATGGTTGGAATTTATTCTTAATACTTTTCTCGTAGTTGCAGATGCTTGCGAGGAGGTTAATCATAAGTAGGAGGTTTGTTCAAGTAATAACAACACCTACGCACCGGTCCACCCACATATCAAATTATCAAAGTAGCGAACACAATTCGAATCAACATGGTGAAAGTGACTAGATGAAATTCCCGTGTACCCTCAAGAACGCTTTGCTTATTATAAGAGACCATTTTGGCATGTCCTTTGCCTCAAAAGGATTGGGCTACCTTGCTGCACTTTTGTTACTATTATCGTTACTAGCTCGTTACAAATTATCATGCTACCAAACCACTCTGTTACTTACAATTTCAGCACTTGCAGACAATACCTTGCTCAAAACCACTTTTCATTTCCTTGTGCTCCTCGTTGGGTTCGACACTCTTACTTACCGAAAAGAGCTATAATTGATTCCCTATTCCTGTGGGCCATCATTGTCCCAGCGGCCTCCGCCACGGCCGTAGCCATGGTCGCCGTGCTCGGGGCGGCGGCCGAGGCGCCCATCATGGAGTGCCCTGAGCTGCTGGCAGTCGTTGGTGTTGTGGCTGTGTACGTTGTGGAAAACGCAGAATGGGCGGCTGCCCCTGGGAGTTTCATCATGGTCACATCCACGCTTCATCTCGGGCTCCGCTGCCAGCACAGCGGGGCCCTTGCACTTCGCTTCTTTAGCCTTGGTGTTCTTGTCTTCAGGGTCGGCCTCCGGAAGCTCAAGGAGGGAGGGAAGCCCTCTTCGGCTCTTGCACACTTGTTCGCCAGGTTGAACATCTCCAGGGCTGAGCACAAGTCGTCGTTGATGGCAAGCTCCTCTTTCATCTTGACGTCCCTGACGCCATCGGTAAATGCCGAGATGATGGCCTCGTCCGATGCCTTCGGGATCTTGAGGCGAACATTCGTGAAGCGCTGTGTATGAACTTGTGGAGAGTCTCGCCCGGCTACTGCTTCATCCGCCGCAGGTCGTTCACCGCGGGGGCGCGGTCGCGGGTGCCCTGGAAGTTGGCGATGAAGCGCTCGTGAAGCTCATTTCGGGAGGAGATTGACCCCTCGGGGAGGTGCAGGAGCCAGGACCGCGCACAATCCTTGAGGGTCATGGGGAACCAGTTCGCCATGACCTTGTCATCGCCATTTGCCGCCTTGATGCTCAGCGAGTAGAGCTGGAGAAACTCCACAGGATCAGGGGTGCCGTCGTAGCGTGGAGGCAGCTCTGTCTTGAACTTGCCTGGCCAAACGACACGGCGCAGCTCTGGGGTGAAGGCGCGGCAGCCCGCCGCACTCACAGGAGCGGCACGGGCGAGGGGAGCTCAATCTTGACGTCCACGCGTCGTAGCGTCCAGCAGCGGGTGGTCTTGATGCTGGCGCGGCGGTGCGGGGAGCGCACGTGCGTCGCCTTGTGGCCGCTGCACCACCTGGTAGCTTACCTCATCCCGTTCCAGCGCGAGCACCCCACACGATGGGTCGCGCGAGGGCGCGTCGCGCCTGGGCTCAGGGTCGGCTCCACGTAGAGGAGGAGGAGGAGGAAGCACGCCGTGGGCCACGTCGCCCGCCCGGAGGGCGGGGGATGGAGCGAGTGGGACTACGCAGGGGCCTCGCCGGCGGTGTTGACGAGCTTGGTGAAGCGGCCGAGCCAGGCGCCGTAGCCCTCGTTAGCAAGTCGATAGCGCGGTAGCTCGCACGCCATGAGCAACGCAGCCTGCGCATCGCCGGCCCGTGACAAGCGTGGGAGGACGAGCCGTGGCGGGAGTGAGAGACGGAATAGCGGTGCAGCCATCGCGCCACACGGAGGGTGGCAGCGACTAGTCCTGCTGCTCGTGAGCAGTAGGGTGATACGTCTCCAACATATTTATAATTTTTGCTTGTTCCATTCTGTTATATTATCATTCTTGGATGTTTTACAATAATTTTATAGCAACTTTATATCATTTTTTTGACTAACCTATTGACATTGTGCCCAGTGCCAGTCGTAGTTGTTTGCTTGTTTTTTACTTCGCGGAAATCAATACCAAACGGAGTCCAAATGCAGGGAAACCTTTTGGAGATTTTTTCTGGACCAGAAGACAGCTGTTGGGCCAAAGAAGTACCAGAGGGGGGATCCGAGGGGAGCACAACCCACCTGGGCGTGCCCTGGTGGGTTGTGCCCACCTCGACCGCCTCCCACACCGCCTCTTTGCTATATAAATACCCCAAAAATCCAAAAACCCTAGGGGAGTCGACGAAACACAATTCCATCCGCTGCAAGATCCAGAACCACCAGATCCAATCTAGACACCATCATGGAGGGGTTCATCATCCTCATTGGTGCCTCTCCGATGATGCGTGAGTAGTTCATTGTAGACCTACGGGTCCGTTGTTAGTAGCTAGATGGCTTCCTCTCTCTCTTTTGATTCTCAATACAATGGTCTCTTGGAGATCTATTTGATGTAACTCTTTTTGCGGTGTGTTTGTTGGGATCCGATGAAATTTGAGTTTATGATCAGATCTATTTTATCCATGAAAGTTATTTGAGTTTTGAGCTCTTATATGCATGATTACTTATAGCCTCATATTTCTTATTCGAATCTTTGGTTTAGTTAGGCCTACTAGATCGATTTCTTGCCATGGGAAGAGGTGCTTTGTGATGGGTTCGGTCGTGCGGTTTTCTTTCCCAGTGACAAAAGGGGCAGCAAGACACGTATTGATCGTTGCTATTAAGGATAACAAGATGGGATCTATTCCTACATGAATAGATCTCTTCTACATCATGTCATCGTTCTTATTGCATCATTCCGTTTTTCCATGAACTTAATACACTAGATGGATGCTGGATAGCGCGGTCGATGTGTGGAGTAATAATAGTAGATGCAGGCAGGAGTCGGTCTACTAATCTTGGATGTGATGCCTATATAATGATCACTGTTGGATATCGTCATAATTATTTGAAGTTCTATCAATTGCCCAATAGTAATTTGTCTACCCGTCGTATGCTATTTTTCTCGAGAGAAGCCACTAGTGAAATCTACAACCCCGGGGTCTATTCTTTATCATATTTGCTTTGAGATCTATTTTTATTTGCTTTTGTATTCAGATCTATTATTCTAAAAACCCAAAAATACCTTGCTGCACTTTTTCTTTCTTTATTTTATTTGTTTTATTGCGAGATCTATTTACCCAAAATCATACAAACCAATCTATCTTTTACCCGAGAGGGATTGACAACCCTCTTACGCGTCGCTTTGCAAGTATTTGTTCTTTGTGTGTAGGTACTGTTTACATAGTGTTGCTTGGTTCTCCTACTGGTTTGACAACCTTGGTTTCATAACTGAGGGAAAAAACCCGCCGAAGATGTACTGTATCATCCCTTCCTCTTCAGGGAAACACTGACGCGGATATGAGCCATCAAGAAAGGATTTCTGGCGCCATTGCCGGGGAGACATCATCAACATCTATCAGGTTCCTAATCAAAAATATCATCTCCTTGCAATTACATTATTTGCCATTTGCCTCTCGTTTTCATCTCCCCAATTTCACACGAATTAGCCGTTTTATTCGCCCCCTTTTTCGTTCGCTGTTTTTCTAGTTCGATCTCTTACTTGCTTGAACTTGTCACCATGAGTGACTTTGGTATTGCAGAAATAGATGATGGCCTAACTCCTAAAATTGGACGATTTGGCAATCTGGATGCTAAAACTTTTGTTTTTGGGCAAGGGAATGTTATGGGAAAAGAACATACCCAAGAGTTTTTCAATTGTGTTGGAAGTTTGACTCTTGATGATGCTCCTATACTTAAAAGAACTAAATCTTATACGGAAGCTATATCAGCACTAGTTCTGAGACTTGAAAATAGATTTATCCATACGCATCCTACCTTGCAAAGATTGTTTTATAAGATACCATCTATAAAAGATCCTAAAGCTAAAAAGATAGTGTAAGTATACAAAAGTAGGGGTCCTTTTGGTACCCCTTTACTTGTGCGCGAGCAGTTGCAGTCGCACCTACGACCATGCTTGGTGGGGCAGAGGAGGCAAAGACGCAAGACTACCAGAGCAGCGCTCAAGACTAGAAGCATGAAGAGCAGAAGGGCAAGGTGAACTCCCCCGGCAAGGCCCTTTCCAGGGCGGCCTCCACAGCCCCGGCAAGAACCTTGCCGGGGCAACTTGCCCAACACCAACGAGGCCGCCACCCTTGAGCCTGAGAGTTCTGACACCATTGACACATTGGAACCAAGGCTCGGGAGGCGCCTCCATGGTGGCATGCAGGCCTTGTGAAGGCCAAGAGCATACAAGACTAGATGAGAACCAGAAGACGAAGACCTCCGGCAAGATCCTTGCCGGAGACGCCCATCAGACCCCCGGCAAGACCCTTGCCGGGGACGACTGCGAAACCCCGGCAAGACCCTTACTGGGGCCCCGGCAAGGCTCTTGCCGAGGACATCTACGAGGCCGCAGCCAGGCCCACACCGAGGCTCCATCGCCGTTCCCACACAGCTGCCAGCCCTCCAACTAGGCAGGCACCTGCGTGGTGGCATGCGGCTCCCAGGTCAACTCAGCAAGCACCTGCGTGGTGGCATGCAGATCTTCGTGAAGACTCTACCACCACACCAACTCAGCAGCCAGCCAGCCAGCATGGCACTACACGCCTCGTCAGCCTGGACGCGTGTCGAAGCAAGGCGAGGCGGCGACAGGTGGGACGAGCTTCCTTGCCGTCCCCGATAAAGCAAGAAGGGCACGTCGGCAGTGCATTAAATGCGTTTTGTCCTACGGTGCCTGGGATAAACTGGACTACTGTACAACTTTCCACCTCCTGTGTGCCACTGTGGCAGCCCCTTTGACTATAAAAGGAGGCCCGCGTCGTACTGAGAGAGGATTCGAACTTTTTGGACCATGCACGCTTTGTAGCAAGTCCAAGAACACCAGATAAACATACACCAGCAGGAGTAGGGTATTACGCATCGCTTGCAGCCCGAACCTGGATAAACTCCCCCGCATTGATCTTCTAATCCGGCTCTTCCCACAGCCCTGGGCCCTATCAACCGTAGAAGGGATCCTTTGTGATCCATAGGTGTCGTTTCCCCAACATCTTTGGCGCGCCAGGTAAGGGGCGCGAGCTGTGAGAAATCTGGTTTTGAAGTCGACGCATCGACTTCTTCATGGGGATGGCTCGAGAGGAGAAGGCGACATCCATCAGCCGCCCTCTAGTGTCGTCCGCAGCCGCGACAGCTATCCGTGTGGCCATGAAAAGCTAAGTCATGCAAAATTTTGGGTAATTTCATTTATATAAGTCTGTCTTCCTCGAAAGATCTCGTTCCTTGTATGGGAAACCTGCACGCAATGGGACCCTTCCGCTATTCGCAACACCCTTGCTCTGTTTCGAGCCCGCTCAACAGTTCAAGCGGCCACGCTGAGAACGGCAAGGTGGCCTACCCGCTATTAGCAGCGCCCTTGTTCTGTTTCGAGTCCGTTCGACAGTTCAAGCGATCGCGCTGGGAGCGGCAAGGTGGTTTGCCCGGCAGCAAGCGCCCCTGGCAGGCTGCTAAGGATGCATCCTCAAGGCACCACGGCATGGGTTTACGCGCCGGCAGCCTTATCCAACCAAGCGTAGGGTGCAAACATAGAAAGAAAGATCTAACAGGAAGATAGCATGCTTGATCTTAAAGTACTGCAAAGTTATGTTACATCAAGTAATCGCTGCGGTTCTAACTTAAGATAAAATTGTCTTGGTCTTGAACTCGCAGCGGCAACGAGAAATGGGATGCCTAGTCCCGGCACTGGCCCTCCACCCTCTGGACTCTGTTGACGCAGTCGATGATGGGCTTGATACGCTCCTTGAGCACCGCGAGGTCCGCCTCCTCCAACAAGCTCTCCAACGCGTCGGTGAAGTTGACGGTGGGGTTCCAGAACGCCACCTTGGTGAGCACCTTGGTCAGGGCACCCCGGCAGAGCCTCCGGGCCTTGTTGGTCAGATAAGTTGCCCGGTTGGATCGGAGCTGATCCAGGGCGTCGAGGATGTGCTCGAAGAACAAGGTCAGCCTGGCATTGGGCCTTATGTTCCTGTCCTCGGAGAGCCTGACGTCCAGCATGCCCATGACGGCTAGCTGGGCGGTGAGCCTCCCTGTGACATCGACGAGGCGGCTGATCCAGAGGTTCACGCCCTTCGCATACTCCTCGTACTCGGCGGCGCCGTCCCTCCGCAGCTGTTTCTCCTTCTCCAGGTCCTTGTTCAGGGTCTCCTCGCAAGCTCCGGCATCCGAAAGCTTCCCCTCCAAGCCCTCCGGCTTCAGCTTTAGGTCATTGGAGTCGTTGGACTTGGAGAGCAGCTCGGCCTTGTCGAGGACTACGGCCTGTGCATCCGCTAAAGCGCCGTTGGTCGTGTCCTTCTCCTCCGTCAGCTCCAAGACCTTTTTCTTCAGCCCATCCTGCTCCACCTCCAGCTCCTTCACCTTGCCGGCATGGTCCAGGGCCAGAGCATGGAGTGCATCCTTGTGCTTCTACTCCAGCTCCTGGGTCCACTGCGCGACGAGCTTCTCAACCTCCTCGTCCTTGCCGCGGAGCGTGGCGGTGAGCGCTTCCTCGCGGGCGGCCAGGTCTTCCTCCTGGGTGTACAGCGAAGCCTGCTGTTGCCGCCGGGCAGCCTCGTCGTTGGCGGCCTGTTCCTTCACCACCTCCTGGGCCTTCTCGATGTCAGCCTGCTTCAGGATGAGCTCCCGTTTGCGCTCGGCCAACTCGTCCTGGGCAGCCTTCGGTCCTTCCTGAGCCTCGCGGAACGAGGCCTGCGTCTGAGCGACACGCTCCTCAAGGTCCGCCTCCGCCTTGTCCACGGCCGCCAACCTGGATTTCGCCTTGTCTTGGCGGGCACGGTGGAGCACCTCGAGTTTCTAAAAGATGGCGCCCATGGCCCGGAGAAGTTGCTCCTCTTGGGAACCGCCGTCGCCGGGGCTCGGTTCGTTGACAACCTGGAGCCCGGCGGTGGGGAGCGCCTCATCATCAAACACCTCCCCCTCGGCCGGCGCCCTGGTGCCCGCCGTCCCTGGGAGGTGGACGAATAGGCCATCGTCCACCTTCAAGTACCTGCCCAGGGCGGGGGCCGGAGGGGAGGAAGGTTGGTCGTTGGCCACCTCTTCCTCAGCGGCAGCCCTGTCGGCCTTCCCAGCAGCGGCCTCGCCGGCCCCTTCGGTAGTATCCTTGCCGGCCTCCCCGGTAGGCCCCTTGGCGGCCTCCTCAGCGATGGTCTTGGCGGCCTCCTCGGCAGCAATCTTGTCGGCCTCGGCCTCGGCATCCTTGGCGACCTCGTCGATGACAGTGTCGACGTCCTCCGGGTTCGTCGAGGGAAGGTCTGGAAGCCAGAATAGAAGATAAAGCAAGGCCAAGGCCAAGGTTCGGAACAAAAGCAAAAGAACACACCGAGCGACAAGAAATGGGAAGCAGACAACTCACCCGTGCCAAGTTAGGAAGCGTTTCCCTCCCCGCCAAGATCCGTTGCCGGGACGAAGCCACCAGCGCCCATGCCGCCCCCCTCTTCCTCCATGTGTGTGGGCCCGGTGGTGGGCGTCCTCGCCGGTGACGCCCCTCTAGGCGGCATGGTCGATGGGGGCGACGTGTTGGGTGTGGCCCTCAGTGGCTCCTCCTATTGCCGCTCTCCTCCTACGATCCTGGCAAGGTCAGCATCAACAATTCACACCCCAGTGCCCATCGACAAGGAGATGGGTAGTGGACTCACGCTGGGGGCTGAAGCGGGGGCTGCGCCAGTGGCTGTTGTCTGGGCTGATCTCCACTAACTCTAGTGTGCGCGAAGTGCTCGCCGGGGGCTTGCCACCCGTCGACATCTTGGCCCTCTTCTCCACCCTCTGAGCCAACGTCTCCATGTCCCTACAAGCCCAAGATCACATTAAAGATGATAACACGAGCTGAGGGTCAAAAAAGATTAAAGGCAAGGTGCTGACTCATCCTCCACCTCTTGCCTCCTCTTCGTCTTTGGGCTGAACGACCCGAGGTCGTACTCGATCTCCAAGGTGTTGTACGAAGGAGGAGGAGAAGGGGATGGGGTCCGTCGCTGCTTGGACGAGGAGGCAGTCGTTGTCTTCTTCGCCACCGCGGCCTTCACCGTCTTCTTCGCTGCTGCGGCCTTCATCGCCCTCGTCTGGCGCATGAGCTGCTCCTGAGCCGGGCCGCTGTGTGGTCCTACCGGGCCGGACCGGCTCGCCGGAGCTGGCCCGCCGTAGGACGCGCTTCTTCCTCGCGGCCGGGGAGTCATCCGCCTCGGCCTCCTCTTCGGACGACTCGTCACCCACGTCTTCAACGAGGGGGGCCCCGACACCGGCGCCGCTGGCCTCCCCGGTAGACTCCACCCAATGGGCGAGCTCCTTTTCCTCCGCGGCCGCGTCGGCCTCGTCCTCCATGTCACCGATGCTGCCGGCCTCCTTGGCAAGCGCCGCCTTCGCTGCCCTCGCGGTGATGTAGTCCAGCTCCTCCTTGGTGGTGTCGCGGATGAGCAGCGGCTCGTCGCGGACATAGTTCTCCGACAAGTTGTCGAAAAACTTCTGCACCTTCTCTGTTGGCGGCTTGCCCCAGGCTGGGTCGAGGTCGTGCGCGTTGAAGTCCGGCATCATGGCGATGATAGCGGACTGGCGAGAGTTGTTGCTCAGCGGGACCACTCCCGCCGGCAACCCAAACAGAGGCCCCTTGACGGCCTTGCCAGTCTTCGCGGCCTTGCCGGTCCTCTCAGCCCTGCCGTCGCCGTCCACATTGAGCTGACAGAGCCTCTGGCAAAAATGGGCATGCCCCAGCACCGTGAAATTGTGCTTCAGGCCAGGGCGGAGCCTCATGATGTCGGCCGCGTTCCTGAAATCCTAGGCCGGCCTCCCCTTGTTGTGCAGCGGGGCGATTCGGCCCCAATCATCTCAAGGGTTAGCCCGGCAATGGTGAGGCGATGGATCCTGGTGGTGGCGACCGTGAGTTTCTTGTCATTGGCGTCGAGGTCGCTCCAGTCCTTGCGGCGGGTCGGCGGGCTCTGACGAACTCGGCAGAACTCCTGCGAATCATTCTCCCTGATCCAGAGCCACCGGCCCACCCACTCGTCCCACCTCTCCTTCTGGGCACCCTCCGGGTACGTGCCCTTCTCCTGGGCCCTCAGGATCCAGGTGACGCACCCAGAAATGGCGTCCCCTTGCTGGATGCGAGGATAGAAGTAGTGGCGAAAGAGCACCGTGCTGCGGAGCACTCCGGCAAAGCTCTCGCAGAGATGGGTGAAGAAGGCCATGCATGCTACGGCATTCGGCGTAAAGTCGAGGAGGTGAAAGCCATAGGTGTGCATGATGTTGTTGAAGAAATCAGAGAAAGGGGGGCAGAGCCTACAAGAAAAGTAGTCAACGAAGAAAGGGTACCGATGTGGACCGGCCTCGGCGAAGTCGGCGGGGATGATGTGCGTAGCGGGGTGCCCAATCGTCTCCCTCCCCACAGGGGCAAGAATTAGTCCCTGAGGTGGACCGCATCGACCATCGAGGGGAAGTAGGCATGCTGTGTCCGAAGCACGGCCAGCTCACTCTGCGGCGCCTCCTTCCTTCCGTCATCTTTGACCACTCCCTTGCCCTTGCCTGTCTTGGGCGCCATGGGGACTGGGAGAGGGCGAAGAATCAAGGGCAATGGGGGCGCGACAGCGGCGAGCAGGGGCAAATACTTCGACAAGAGCTTGAGGAAGAAGAGGACCGGATGGCGGTTCCAAGATTGGAGAGGGCGTAGAGGGTAAATGAGCAGTGCCCTTGCAGTTTTCCCTTTTTATGGGGAAAACGTGGGCCACCTCTTTACCATTTACCGCGACATGGCACGAGCACGTTGCGGATGCCCCACGCATGACCCCCACATCACGCATTCAATGCGGGTCATGGGGAAGCGTAACGAGCAAGAGAGTTACTGCAGTAAAAACTCTGCCTCGCATGCCCGCGCATCGTTCTGGGCCTGGCCTAACAACGCTCTGCGCTTATGTGTGGCCCAGGCCCGGGGCTCCTGTCGGTGTACAAAAGTAGGTGTCCTTTTGGTACCCCTTTACTTGTGCGTAGGGATGGCAATTTTATCCATGGATCTGGATACCCATGGATACCCGACCCGGTTGGGCAAGGGTATGGAGCACATTTCTGCCCATGGGTCTGTGGATATGGATACCCACGAATAGCTGGGTCGGGCATGGTTATAGTTTGTGCTCCATGGATATCCGTATGACATGTGGGGACATATGCCAGTGACAGTAGAAAGAACAAATCAATGGGAAATGGTATGCAATATGCAACTGGTGCCATAAGCTATATGCTGCAAAATCAACCTCTGGTATGTCACACTTAAGGACTCGTCGTATTACTTGTTGCCAACTTATGCATGTAGCTTATGTTGACATTTGTGAGTGAGATGATGAGTTAATTTGATCTTTGGGAAGGCTTCATGCTGACTTTTCTATGCCCATGGAGCTCCATGGGTATGTGGGTATCCAGCGGGTTTGGGCATGGGCACAAGTTGTGCCCATGGATAATTTGGTGGATGGGCAGAGGGGAGGAAGATGGGTCATGGGTTGGATTTGGACCAGCTCCACCCGCCCCAAACCCGACCCATTGCCATCCCTACTTGTGCACGAGCAATTGCAGCCGCACCTACGGCCATGCTTGGCAGGGCAGAGGAGGCAAACACGCAAGACTACCAGAGCAGTGCTCAAGACCAGAAGCATGAAGAGTAGAAGGGCAAGGTGAACTCCCCCAGCAAGGCCCTTGCCGGGGCAACTTGCCCAACACCAACGGGGCCGCCACCCTTGAGCCTGAGAGTTCTGACACCATCGACACATTGGAACCAAGGCTCGGGAGGCGCCTCCATGGTGGCATGCAGATCTTTGTGAAGGCCAAGAGCATACAAGACTGGATGAGAACCAGAAGACGAAGACCTCCGGCAAGATCCTTGCCGGAGACGCCCACAAGACCCCCGGCAAGACCCTTACCGGGGACGACTGCGAAACCCCGGCAAGACCCTTGTCGGGGCCCGGCAAGGCTCTTACCGAGGACATCTACGAGGCCGTAGCCAAGCCCACGCCGAGGCTCCACCGCCGTTCCCACATAGCTGCCAGCCCTCCAACTAGGCAGGCACCTGCGTGGCGGCATGCGGCTCCCAGGTCAACTCAGCAAGCACCTACGTGGTGGCATGCAGATCTTCATGAAGACTCTACCACCACACCAACTCAGCAGCCAGCCAGCCAGTGTGGCACTACACACCTCGTCAGCCTAGACGCGTGTTGAAGCAAGGCGAGGCGGCGACAGGTGGTTCGAGCTTCCTTGTCGTCCCCGATAAAGCAAGAAGGCCACGTCGGCAGCGCATTAAATGTGTTTTTGTCCTACGGTGCCAGGGATAAACTTGACTATTGTACAACTTTCCACCTCCTGCGTGCCACTGTGGCAGCCCCTTTGACTATAAAAGGAGGCCCGCGGCGTACTGAGAGAGGATTCGAACTTTTTGGACCCTGCACGCTCTGTAGCAAGTCCAAGAACACTAGATAAACATACAACAGCAGGAGTAGGTTATTACGCATCGCTTGCGGCCCGAACCTGGATAAACTCCCCCGCGTTGATCTTCTAATCTGGCTCTTCCCATAGCCCCGAGCCCTGTCAACCGTAGAAGGGATCCTTTGTGATCCCATAGGTTTTGTTTCCCTTACAGATAGCTACCCAAGTTCTTATGAATGAATTTTGATTACATAATACGGGAAGTTACGGAAATCTTTGATTTTTATGGTATGAGCCGTGAAAAATCAGTAATAGATCAGACCCTTTACAATAGTGATTACATTTGAGACATTTTCTTGGTGATAATCAAATTTTCGATGAGAATCTCAAAAAGGAAATCCCCGCTTTAGATATAATCCAACAAGTTTCAATGATGTTAATCAACGATATTCTTGGATTATTGCCAGAAATCAAAGGGGATACGTAGTTGGGCAAGTTGATAATGCAAAAATTTCTTTGGATAATGTGTTTCAAGTTATTTTTGCAAAAACCCCTGATAAAAACACATCTACGGAAAATAAGAAGAAAGATGACAATACTTAGATCTATGCTTTATGCCTAGTTAGGGGCATAAAACGATAGCGCTTGTTGGGAGGCAACCCAATGAATAAATTTATTTTTGCCTTTTTCTTTCTGTTCTTGAGTGTTTGCACAATTACGCCTCTGTTATGATTGTGTTTTTATGTTTAATTAGTGTTTGGGCCAAGCAAAGCCTTTGGGATCATGTTGGGTGATAGTTGATTTGATCTTGTTAAAAAACAGAAACTTCTGCGCCTAGTAAAATAATTTTGAAAATTCACATAAGCGCGATAAAATCCGGATTTTTGTACACAAGATTGATATACAAATTACCTACGTTGTCCTAATTTTTTAGAATTTTTGGAGTTACAGAAGTATACGAAGTTTTCAGATTACTACAGACTGTTCTATTTTTGACAGATTCTGTTTTCGTTGCATTGTTTGCTTATTTTGATGAATCTATGGGTTGTATCGTGGGTATGAGCCATAGCAAAGTTGGAATAGAGTAGACATAATGCAATAATAAAATAGGAATGGGTTTGCAATAGTACTTAGAGTGGTGATTTGCTTTGTTGTACTAACGGATCTCACAAAGGTTTTTGTTAAGTTTTGTGTCATTGAAGTTTTCAAGTTTTGGGTGAGATCACAACGGATGAAGAAATAAGGAGTAAGAAGAGCCTAAGCTTGGGGATGCCCACGGAACCCCAAGGTAATATTCAAGGAGAAACAAGCAGCTAAGCTTGGGGATGCCCCGAGTGGCATCCCCTCTTTTTTCTAACGGCCATCGATATTTTACTTGAAACTATATTTTTATTCGTCACATATCATGAGTTTTTCTTGGAGCATCTTGTATTATATGAGTCTTTGCTTGTTTTTCTTTTTGTTTTGTGTCAAGTATCCTTCTTGAATACACCTATTTGAGAAACCCAAAATTATGCTATGCTTTGTTAGAATTGCTCTTTATGCTTCACTTAAAAAAATTGAGCTATGGAATTGCTCTAGTGCTTCACTTATATTTTTTTAGCACGGTATGCTTTAGTAATTTTTTAAGAAATTCTCTCAAGCTTCACTTATATTATTTTCAGAGATGATTTTTTTATGCTCATGTTCTTCACTTAGATTTGTTTGAGCTATCAAAAGCAACATATGAAACTAGTCCCAAAGTGATAGATATTCAAGAGGGATATAATAAAAACTTTCATGAAGATCATTAGACAAAATTAACTTGATTCTTGGTAATAGTGTCAGATGTGGGGTTCCGGCAAAACCCTTAAGGTTCGAACTCTGGGTGCGTGCGAAGTTCTTTCCCTTCTACCGACCCACGCCCTAGCTCGCTAAGATCTTGCGGACGGACTCCACGAACTCACAACACAGAAAGACACGAGATTTATACTGGTTCGGGCCACCGTTGCGATGTAATACCCTACTCCAGTGTGTGTGGTGGATTGCCTCTTGGGCTAATGAAGAACAGTACAAGGGGAAGAACAGCCTCCTAAGGTTGAGGTGTTCTTGTGCTCTGTGGACTTGTGGATGAGAACTCAATCGGTTCTACCTTCCTCCCCTCTACTGCGGTGGCTAGCTCTACTTCTATAGGCCCTGGTCCTCTCCCCAAATGCTGAGAAGGAAGGGAGCCAACAACGGCGGGCAAATTTGAAAGGGGATAGCTAGTACAAGCTATCCTGACAAAAGTGGTCTTCGCCTGCAAAAGGCTCTGGTGGTGACGCCGTCTTGGGCTCCACGGTGACCTCCGTCTTTCCGTCCAGCTGGTCTTGGTCTCGTTGCACCGATATGGAAACCTTTGCCTGATGCCTCGGTACTCCGCGCCTGTGCCTGCCTCCTTAGCACCAAAGAGGAAACAAGGACGCTGTGCGCGCTGGCGCCCGCCTGGTGTCGGTCGTCATGGCTCACGTCACGTGAGCCTCGTGAGGTTGGCCCTGCCTTGATATCTCTGCTCCTCGCGAGCCTGCCTGGAGAGGTCGCTCCTGAGGAGGTCTTGCGTCGTCCGCCTCGCGAGGCTTTACCCCTTGAGAGGGTCTTGAATGCTTTGTTGATGAAGATGGGTCGTACAAGCCCGCTAGCATAGACGCCGTGGGCCGCAGGCAGGCAAGTCTGGGGACCCCCGTTCCCAGAACACCGACAAATAGTTTTGCGATATGATGATAGTGATATGTGAGTCATGTTGGTGAGTAATTGTGCTTTAGTAAGAATATTGTTGTTAAGGTTTGTGATTCCCTATGCAAGCACGAAAGTCAATAGTTATGCAATGAAATTACATCCTACTTGTGGTGCATTATTCGGTGTTAGCTTAATGCTCGCTTATGTGATTTTTTCTTTCTTGGTTGGATGCTTCTCAATGTTTTTGCTAGCCTTCACTTGTACTAAGTAGGAATACTACTTGTGCATCCAAAATCCTTAAACCCAGTTTTGCCATATGAGTCCACTATACCTACCTATATGCGGTATTTCCGTGCCGTTCTAAGCAAATTTGTATGTGCCATCTCTAATGTTCAAAATAATTTTCCTTTTTCTGTGCTCGTAGTACTCATGAAACGGTAGGGGGTGGCTGATATTTTTCCATGCTAGATGTTCTATTCTCAAGATGAGTGTTTATTCACTTGCCATTACACGAGAGTACGACAAAGGTATTAGGGATGCCCAGTCCCGAAATGAAAAATGAATTACTTTATGTTGTCAAATAATATATTCCTTGGAAAGTGTTGGTATGGACGGCACCCGTGGATACGGCTAGTCGTGGAATGTGAAAGTATGGTGGAAAAAGGAATAAACCTTATTTTCTGTTTGGGAACCGCCTATGATATATCTAGCATGGAAAGTATTAGGAACTACTCGATCGTTTTCGTTGACAGGAAAAGCATGCCACCCAAAATGGTTTATCTCTATTTTTTCGCTTTGAGCTCTGGCACCTCTAGAAATCCCTACTTCCCTCGGCGAAGGGCCTTTCTATTTACTTCATGCAATTTTTATTTTTATTTGAATCTCCATCTTCTCTTATAAAGCACCAACTAAGGGGCAGTATGATCGTACTTGAGCATTGGGTGTAGCTAATATGCGTGTTTCATGAATGGATCAATGATTGAGCATAATAGGCTAGGGATAACTTGCTTTAGTGTTGATATTTTGAAAGACATGGTTGCTTGTTGATATGCTTGAAATCTTCCTGTCAAAACTGGACTATTGCTTTGAATCATATAAAAGTCCAAATGTCCATGCTACAGAATAAAAGAATATGTGATGAACATGTTAGGCAGCATTCCACATCAAAAGTTCTGTTTTTTATCATTTACCTACTCGAGGATGAGTAGAAATTAAGCTTGGGGATGCTGATATGTCTCCAAGGTATCTATAATTTATATTATCATTCTTGGATGGTTTACAATCATTTTATAGCAGCTCCATATCATTTGTTTGGGACTAACCTATTGACATTGTGCCCAATGCCAGATGCTATTTTTTGCTTTTTGTTACTTCACAGAAAATCAATACCAAACGGAGTCCAAACACAGCGAAACTTTTTGGAGATTTTTCTGGACCAGAAGACACCTGTTGGGCCAAAGAAGTACCAGAGGGGGGCTCCGAGGGGAGCACAACCCACCTCGGTGCGCCTGGGGGCCCAGGCCCGCCCTGGTGGGTTGTGCACACCTCGGCCGCCTCCCGCACCGCCTCTTGGCTTTATAAATACCCCGAAAATCCAAAAACCCTAGGGGAGTCAACAAAACACAATTTCAACCGCCGCAAGTTCTAGAACCACCAGATCCAATCTAGACACCATCACGGAGGGGTTCACATCCTCATTGGTGCCTCTCCGATGATGCGTGAGTAGTTCATTGTAGACCTACGGGTCCGTACTTAGTAGCTAGATGGCTTCCTCTCTCTCTTTTAATTCTCAATACAATGGTCTCTTGGAGATCTATTTGATGTAACTCTTTTTGCGATGTGTTTGTTGGGATCCGATGAACTTTGAGTTTATGATCAGATCTATTTTATCCATGACAGTCATTTGAGTTTTGATCTCTTATATGCATGATTACCTATAGCCTCGTATTTCTTCTTCTAATCTTTGGTTTAGTTAGTCGGACTAGATCAATTTTTCTTGCCATGGGAACAGGTGCTTTGTGATGGGTTCGATCGTGCGGTGTTCTTTCCCAGTGACAGAAGGGGCAGCAAGACACATATTGATCATTGCTATTAAGGATAACAAGATGGGGTCTATTCCCTACCTGAATAGATCTTGTCTACATCATGTCATAGTTCTTATTGCATTACTCTGTTTTTCCATGAACTTAATACACTAGATGCATGCTGGATAGCGGTCGATGTGTGGAGTAATAGTAGTAGATGCAGGCAGGAGTCGGTCTACTAATCTTGGACGTGATGCCTATATGATCATTGCCTGGATATCGTCATAATTATTTGAAGTTCTATCAATTGCCCAACAGTAATTTGTTTACCTGCCGTATGTTATTTTTCTCGAGAGAAGCCACTAGTGAAATCTACATGAAGGAAATATGCCCTAGAGGCAATAATAAAGTTGTTACTTATATTTCCTTATATCATGGTAAATTTTTAGTATTCATGCTAGAATTGTATTAACCGGAAACTTAGTACATGTGTGAATACATAGACAAAACAGAGTGTCACTAGTATGCCTTTACTTGACTAGCTCGTTAATCAAACATGGTTAAGTTTCCTAACCATAGACATGAGTTGTCATTTGATTAACGGGATCACATCATTAGAGAATGATGTGATTGACTTGACCCATCCGTTAGCTTAGCACTATGATCGTTTAGTTTATTGCTATAGCTTTCTTCATAACTTATATATGTTCCTATGACTATGAGATTATGCAACTCCCGAATACTTAGTGTGCTATCAAACGTCACAACGTAACTGGGTGATTATAAAGACGCTCTATAGGTGTCTCCGATAGTGTTTGTTGAGTTGGCATAGATCGAGATTAGGATTTGTCACTCCGATTGTCAGAGAGGTATCTCTGGGCCCCTCGGTAATGCACATCACTATAAGCCTTGCAAGCAATGTGACTAATGAGTTAGTTACGGGATGATGCATTACGGAACGAGTAAAGAGACTTGCCGGTAACAAGATTGAACTAGGTATTGAGATACCGACGATCGAACCTCGGGCAAGTAACATACCGATGACAAAGGGAACAACGTATGTTGTTATGCGGTTTGGCCGATAAAGATCTTCGTAGAATATGTAGGAACCAATATGAGCATCCAGGTTCCGCTATTGGTTACTGACTGGAGATGAGTCTCGGCCATGTCTACATAGTTCTCGAACCCGTAGGGTCCGCACGCTTAACGTTCGATGATGATCGGTATTATGAGTTTATGTGTTTTGATGTACCGAAGGTTGTTCGGAGTCCCGGATGTGATCACAGATATGACGACGAGTCTCGAAATGGTCGAGACATAAAGATCGATATATTGGAAGGCTATGTTTGGACACCAGAATGGTTCCGGATGAGTTCGGGCATTTTTTGAAGTATCGGGAGGTTACCGGAACCCCCCGAGGAGTCATTGTGCCTTAATGGGCCTTAGTGGGAGAGAGGAGGAGGCGGCCAGGTGGAGGGCGCCCCCCCAATCCCAATTCGAATTGGGTGGGGGGTCGGCCCCCCTCCCCTTTCCTTCTCTCCTTCTCCCTCTTCCTTCTTCTCCTACTCCAACTAGGGAAGGGGGGAAACCTACTCCTACTGGGAGTAGGACTCCCCCCTTGGGCGCGCCATGAGAGGGCCGGCCCTCCCCTCCTCCACTCCTTTATATACGGGGGAAGGGGCACCCCATAGACACACAAGTTGATTGTTTAGCCGTGTGCGGTGCCCCCCTCCACAGATTTCCACCTCGGCCATATCGTTGTAGTGCTTAGGCGAAGCCCTGCGTCGGTAACTTCATCATCACCGTCATCACGCCATCGTGCTGACGAAACTCTCCCTCGACCTCAGCTGGATCTAGAGTTCGTGGTACGTCACCGAGTTGAACGTGTGCAGATCGCGGAGGTGCCGTACCTTCGGTGCTAGGATCAATCAGATCGTGAAGATGTACGACTACATCAACCGCGTTGTCATAACGCTTCCGCATTCAGTCTACGAGGGTACGTGGTGATGCATAGCAACGAGAGGGGAGAGTGTTGTCCACGTACCCTCATAGACCGAAAGCAGAAGCGTTAACACAAGGCGGTTGATGTAGTCGTACGTCTTCACGATCCGACCGATCAAGTACCGAACGCACGGCACCTCCGAGTTCAGCACACGTTCAGCTCGATGACGTCCCTCGAACTCCGATCCAGCCGAGTGTTGAGGGAGAGTTTCGTCAGCACGACGGCGTGGTGACGATGATGATGTTCTACCGACGTAGGGCTTCGCCTAAGCTCCGCTACGATATTATCGAGGTGTAATGTGGTGGAGGGGGCACCGCACACGACTAAAATATCGTATATCAATTGTGTGTCTAGAGGTGCCCCCTGCCCCCGTATATAAAGTGCAAGGGGAAAGCCGCCGGCCAAGGAGGTGTGGCGCGCCAGGAGGAGTCCTACTCCTACCGGGAGTAGGACTCCCCCCTTTCCATGTTGGACTAGGAGTGGAAGAGGGGAAGAGGTGGAGGGGAGGAAGGAAGGGGGGGCGCCGCCCCCCTCTCCTTGTCCTATTCGGACTGGGGGGGAAGGGGGGCGCGGCCCTGCCCTGGCCTCCTCTCCTCTCTTCCACCTAGGCCCACTAAGGCCCATTAAGTTACCGGGGGGGGGGGGTCCGGTAACCTCCCGGTACTCCGGAAAAATCCCGATTTCACCCGGAACACTTCCGATGTCCAAACATAGGCTTCCAATATATCAATCTTTATGTCTCGACCATTTCGAGACTCCTCGTCATGTCCGTGATCACATCCGGGCTCCAAAAAACCTTCGGTACATCAAAACATATAAACTCATAGTATAACTATCATGGTAATGTTAAGCGTGCGGACCCTACGGGTTCGAGAACTATGTAGACATGACCGAGACACCTCTCCGGTCAATAACCAATAGCGGAACCTGGATGCTCATATTGGTTCCCACATATTCTACGAAGATCTTTATCGGTCAGACCGCATAACAACATACGTTGTTCCCTTTGTCATCGGTATGTTACTTGCCCGAGATTCGATCATCGGTATCTCGATACCTAGTTCAATCTCGTTACCGGCAAGTCTCTTTACTCGTTCCGTAATACATCATCCCGCAACTAACTCATTAGTGACAATGCTTGCAAGGCTTATAGTGATGTGCATTACCGAGTGGGCCCAGAGATACCTCTCCGACAATCGGAGTGACAAATCCTAATCTCGAAATACGCCAACCCAACAAGTACCTTTGGAGACACCTTTATAGCACCTTTATAATCACCCAGTTATGTTGTGACGTTTGGTAGCACACAAAGTGTTCCTCCGGTAAACGGGAGTTGCATAATCTCATAGTCATAGGAACATGTATAAGTCATGAAGAAAGCAATAGCAACATACTAAACGATCAAGTGCAAAGCTAACGGAATGGGTCAAGTCAATCACGTCATTCTCCTAATGAGGTGATCCCGTTAATCAAATGACAACTCATGTCTATGGCTAGGAAACATAACCATCTTTGATTAATGAGCTAGTCAAGTAGAGGCATACTAGTGACACTCTGTTTGTCTATGTATTCACACATGTATTATGTTTCCGGTTAATACAATTCTAGCATGAATAATAAACATTTATCATGATATAAGGAAATAAATAATACTTTATTATTGCCTCTAGGGCATATTTCCTTCAGTCTCCCACTTGCACTAGAGTCAATAATTTAGATTACACAGTAATGATTCTTACACCCATGGAGTCCTGGTGCTGATCATGTTTTGCTCGTGGAAGAGGCTTAGTCAACGGGTCCGCAACATTCAGATCCGTATGTATCTTGCAAATTTCTATGTCTCCCACCTGGACTAAATCCCGGATGGAATTGAAGCGTCTTTTGATGTGCTTGGTTCTCTTGTGAAATCTGGATTCCTTTGCTAAGGCAATTGCACCAGTATTGTCACAAAAGATTTTCATTGGTCCAGATGCACTAGGTATGACACCTAGATCGGATATGAACTCCTTCATCCAGACTCCTTCATTTGCTGCTTCCGAAGCAGCTATGTACTCCGCTTCACACGTAGATCCCGCCACGACACTTTGCTTAGAACTGCACCAACTGACAGCTCTACCGTTCAATGTAAATACGTATCCGGTTTGCGATTTAGAATCGTCCGGATCACCTCCATAAACGAGAAACATATCCTTAGTCCTTTTCAGGTATTTCAGGATGTTCTTGACCGCTGTCCAGTGATCCACTCTTGGATTACTTTGGTACCTCCCTGCTAAACTTATAGCAAGGCACACATCAGGTCTGGTACACAGCATTGCATACATGATAGAGCCTATGGCTGAAGCATAGGCAACATCTTTCATCTTCTCTCTATCTTCTGCAGTGGTCGGGCATTGAGTCTTACTCAATCTCACACCTTGTAGTACAGGCAAGAACCCTTTCTTTGCTTGATCCATTTTGAACTTCTTCAAAACTTTGTCAAGGTATGTGCTTTGTGAAAGTCCAATTAAGCGTCTTGATCTATCTCTATAGATCTTAATGCCTAATATATATGCAGCTTCACCGAGGTCTTTCATTGAAAAACTCTTATTCAAGTATCCCTTTATGCTATCCAGAAATTCTATATCATTTCCAATCAGCAATATGTCATCCACATATAATATCAGAAATGCTACTGAGCTCCCACTCACTTTCTTGTAAATACAGGCTTCTCCAAAAGTCTGTATAAAACCAAATGCTTTGATTACACTATCAAAGCGTTTATTCCAACTCCGAGAGGCTTGCACCAATCCATAAATGGATCGCTGGAGCTTGCACACTTTGTTAGCTCCCTTTGGATCGACAAAACCTTCCGATTGCATCATATACAACTCTTCTTCCAGAAATCCATTCAGGAATGCAGTTTTGACATCCATTTGCCAAATTTCATAATCATAAAATGCGGCAATTGCTAACATGATTCAGACAGACTTAAGCATCGCTACGGGTGAGAAGGTCTCATCGTAGTCAATCCCTTGAACTTATCGAAAACCTTTCGCAACAAGTCGAGCTTTATAGACAGTAACATTACCGTCAACGTCAGTCTTCTTCTTGAAGATCCATTTATTTTCAATGGCTTGCCGACCATCGGGCAAGTCAACCAAAGTCCATATTTTGTTCTCATACATGGATCCCATCTCGGATTTCATGGCTTCAAGCCATTTTGCGGAATCTGGGCTCACCATTGCTTTTTCATAGTTCGTAGGTTCGTCATGGTCTAGTAACATAACCTCCAGAACAGGATTACCGTACCACTCTGGTGCGGTTCTTGATCTGGTTGACCTACGAGGTTCAGTAATAACTTGATCTGAAGTTTCATGATCATTATCATTAACTTCCCCACTAATTGGTGTAGGTGTCGCAGAAACTGATTTCTGTGATGATCTACTTTCCAATAAGGGAGCAGGTATAGTTACCTCATCAAGTTCTACTTTCCTCCCACTAACTTCTTTCGAGACAAACTCCTTCTCTAGAAAAGATCCATTCTTATCAACGAATGTCTTGCCTTCGGATCTGTGATAGAAGGTGTACGCAACAGTCTCCTTTGGGTATCCTATGAAGACACATTTCTCCGATTTAGGTTCGAGCTTATCAGGTTGAAGTTTCTTCACATAAGCATCGCAACCCCAAACTTTAAGATACGACAACTTTGGTTTCTTGCCAAACCATAGTACATAAGGTGTCGTTTCAACGGATTTCGATGGTGCCCTATTTAGAGTGAATGCAGCCGTCTCTAAAGCATAACCCCAAAACGATAGCGGTAAATCAGTAAGAGACATCATAGATCGCACCATATCTAGTAAAGTACGATTACGACATTCGGACACACCATTACGCTGTGGTGTTTCGGGTGGCGTGAGTTGCGAAACTATTCCGCATTGTTTCAAATGAAGACCAAACTCATAACTCAAATATTCTCCTCCACGATCAGATCGTAGAAATTTTATTTACTTGTTACGATGATTTTCAACTTCAGTCTGAAATTCTTTGAACTTTTCAAATGTTTCAGACTTATGTTTCATTAAGTAGATATACCCATATCTGCTCAAATCATCTGTGAAGGTGAGAAAATAACGATATCCGCCACGAGCCTCAATATTCATCGGACCACATACATCTGTATGTATGATTTCCAATAAATCTGTTGCTCTCTCCATAGTTCCGGAGAACGGTGTTTTAGTCATCTTGCCCATGAGGCACGGTTCGCAAGTACCAAGTGATTCATAATCAAGTGATTCCAAAAGTCCATCAGTATGGAGTTTCTTCATGCGCTTTACACCGATATGACCTAAACGGCAGTGCCACAAATAAGTTGCACTGTCATTATCAACTCTGCATCTTTTGGCTTCAACATTATGAATATGTGTGTCACTACTATCGAGATTCATTAAGAATAGACCACTCTTCAAGGGTGCATGACCATAAAAGATATTACTCATATAAATAGAACAACCATTATTTTCTGATTTAAATGAATAACCGTCTCGCATCAAACAAGATCCAGATATAATGTTCATGCTCAACGCTGGCACCAAATAACAATTATTTAGGTCTAATACTAATCCCGAAGGTAGATGTAGAGGTAGCGTGCCGACCGCGATCACATCGACTTTGGAACCATTTCCCACGCGCATCGTCACCTCGTCCTTAGCCAATCTTCGCTTAATCCGTAGCCCCTGTTTCAAGTTGCAAATATTAGCAACAGAACCAGTATCAAATACCCAGGTGCTACTGCGAGCATTAGTAAGGTACACATCAATAACATGTATATCACATATACCTTTGTTAACCTTGCCATCCTTCTTATCCGCCAAATACTTGGGGCAGTTCCGCTTCCAGTGACCAGTCTGCTTGCAGTAGAAGCACTCAGTTTCAGGCTTAGGTCCAGACTTGGGTTTCTTCTCCTGAACAGCAACTTGCTTGCTGTTCTTCTTGAAGTTCCCCTTCTTCTTCCCTTTGCCCTTTTTCTTGAAACTAGTGGTTTTACTGACCATCAACACTTGATGCTCCTTTTTGATTTCTACCTCCGCTGCCTTTAGCATTGCGAAGAGCTCGGGAATTGTCTTATTCATCCCTTGCATGTTATAGTTCATCACGAAGCTCTTGTAGCTTGGTGGCAGTGATTGAAGAATTCTGTCAATGACGCTATCATCCGGAAGATTAACTCCCAGTTGAATCAAGTGATTATTATACCCAGACATTTTGAGTATATGCTCACTGACAGAACTATTCTCTTCCATCTTGCAGCTGTAGAACTTATTGGAGACTTCATATCTCTCAATCCGGGCATTTGCTTGAAATATTAACTTCAACTCCTGGAACATCTCATATGCTCCATGACGTTCAAAACGTCGTTGAAGACCCGGTTCTAAGCCGTAAAGCATGGCACACTGAACTATCGAGTAGTCATCAGCTTTGCTCTGCCAGACGTTCATAACTTCTGGTGTTGCTCTTGCAGGAGGCCTGGCACCCAGCGGTGCTTCCAGGACGTAATTTTTCTGTGCAGCAATGAGGATAATCCTCAAGTTACGGACCCAGTCCGTGTAATTGCTACCATCATCTTTCAACTTTGCTTTCTCAAGGAACGCATTAAAATTCAACGGAACAACAGCACGGGCCATTTATCTACAATTAACATAGACAAGCAAGATACTATCAGGTACTAAGTTCATGATAAATTCAAGTTCAATTAATCATATTACTTAAGAACTCCCACTTAGATAGACATCCCTCTAATCATCTAAGTGATTACGTGATCCAAATCAACTAAACCATGTCCGATCATCACGTGAGATGGAGTAGTTTCAATGGTGAACATCACTATGTTGATCATATCTACTATATGATTCACGCTCGACCTTTCGGTCTCCGTGTTCCGAGGCCATATCTGCATATGCTAGGCTCGTCAAGTTTAACCTGAGTATTCCGCGTGTGCAACTGTTTTGCACCCGTTGTATTTGAACGTAGAGCCTATCACACCCGATCATCACGTGGTGTCTCAGCACGAAGAACTTTCGCAACGGTGCATACTCAGGGAGAACACTTTTATCTTGAAATTTTAGTGAGAGATCATCTTATAATGCTACCGTCAATCAAAGCAAGATAAGATGCATAAAAGATTAACATCACATGCAATCAATATAAGTGATATGATATGGCCATCATCATCTTGTGCTTGTGATCTCCATCTCCGAAGCACCGTCATGATCACCATCGTCACCGGCGCGACACCTTGATCTCCATCGTAGTATCGTTGTCGTCTCGCCAACTTATTGCTTTTACGACTATCGCTACCGCTTAGTGATAAAGTAAAACAATTACATGGCGATTGCATTGCATACAATAAAGCGACAACCATATGGCTCCTGCCAGTTGCCGATAACTCGGTTACAAAACATGATCATCTCATACAATAAAATATAGCATCATGTCTTGACCATATCACATCACAACATGCCCTGCAAAAACAAGTTAGACGTCCTCTACTTTGTTGTTGCAAGTTTTACGTGGCTGCTACGGGCTTAGCAAGAACCGTTCTTACCTACGCATCAAAACCACAACGATAGTTTGTCAAGTTGGTGCTGTTTTAACCTTCGCAAGGACCGGGCGTAGCCACACTCGGTTCAACTAAAGTGAGAGAGACAGACACCCGCCAGTCACCTTTAAGCAACGAGTGCTCGCAACGGTGAAACCAGTCTCGCGTAAGCGTACGCGTAATGTCGGTCCGGGCCGCTTCATCTCACAATACCGCTGAACCAAAGTATGACATGCTGGTAAGCAGTATGACTTATATCGCCCACAACTCACTTGTGTTCTACTCGTGCATAGCATCAACGCATAAACCAGGCTCGGATGCCACTGTTGGGGAACGTAGTAATTTCAAAAAAATTCCTACGCACACGCAAGATCATGGTGATGCATAGCAACGAGAGGGGAGAGTGTTGTCCACGTACCCTCGTAGACCGAAAGCGGAAGCGTTAACACAACGCGGTTGATGTAGTCGTACGTCTTCACGATCCGACCGATCAAGTACCGAACGCACGGCACCTCCGAGTTCAGCACACGTTCAGCTCGATGACGTCCCTCGAACTCCGATCCAGCCGAGTGTTGAGGGAGAGTTTTGTCAGCACGACGGCGTGGTGACGATGATGATGTTCTACCGACGCAGGGCTTCGCCTAAGCTCCGCTACGATATTATCGAGGTGTAATATGGTGGAGGGGGCACCGCACACGGCTAAAATATCGTATATCAATTGTGTGTCTAGAGGTGCCCCCCTGCCCCCGTATATAAAGGTGCAAGGGGAAGGCCGCCGGCCAAGGAGGTGTGGCGCGCCAGGAGGAGTCCTACTCCTACCGGGAGTAGGACTCCCCCCCTTTCCATGTTGGACTAGGAGTGGAAGAGGGGAAGAGGTGGAGGGGAGGAAGGAAGGGGGGCGCCGCCCCCCTCTCCTTGTCCTATTCGGACTGGGGGGAAGGGGGGCGCGGCCCTGCCCTGGCCTCCTCTCCTCGCTTCCACCTAGGCCCACTAAGGACCATTAAGTTACTAGGGGGTTCCGGTAACCTCCCGGTACTCCGGAAAAATCCCGATTTCACCCGGAACACTTCCGATGTCCAAACATAGGCTTCCAATATATCAATCTTTATGTCTCGACCATTTCGAGACTCCTCGTCATGTCCGTGATCACATCCGGGACTCCGAACAACCTTCGGTACATCAAAACATATAAACTCATAGTATAACTATCATCGTAACGCTAAGCGTGCGGACCCCACGGGTTCGAGAACTATGTAGACATGACCGAGACACCTCTCCGGTCAATAACCAATAGCGGAACCTGGATGCTCATATTGGTTCCCACATATTCTACGAAGATCTTTATCGGTCAGACCGCATAACAACATACGTTGTTCCCTTTGTCATCGGTATGTTACTTGCCCGAGATTCGATCGTCGGTATCTCGATACCTAGTTCAATCTCGTTACCGGCAAGTCTCTTTACTCGTTCCGTAATACATCATCCCGCAACTAACTCATTAGTTACAATGCTTGCAAGGCTTATAGTGATGTGCATTACCGAGTGGGCCCAGAGATACCTCTCCGACAATCGGAGTGACAAATCCTAATCTCGAAATACGCCAACCCAACAAGTACCTTTGGAGACACCTGTAGAGCACCTTTATAATCACCCAGTTACGTTGTGACGTTTGGTAGCACACAAAGTGTTCCTCCGGTAAACGGGAGTTGCATAATCTCATAGTCATAGTAACATGTATAAGTCATGAAGAAAGCAATAGCAACATACTAAACGATCGAGTGCTAAGCTAACGGAATGGGTCAAGTCAATCACGTCATTCTCCTAATGAGGTGATCCCATTAATCAAATGACAACTCATGTCTATGGCTAGGAAACATAACCATCTTTGATTAATGAGCTAGTCAAGTAGAGGCATACTAGTGACACTCTGTTTGTCTATGTATTCACACATGTATTACGTTTCCGGTTAATACAATTCTAGCATGAATAATAAACATTTATCATGATATAAGGAAATAAATTATACTTTATTATTGCCTCTAGGGCATATTTCCTTCATCATATAGTAGATATGATCAACATAGTGATGTTCACCATTGAAAACTACTCCATCTCACGTGATGATCGGACATGGTTTAGTTGATATGGATCGTGTGATCACTTAGATGATTAGAGAGATGTCTATCTAAGTGGGAGTTCTTTAGTAATATGATTAATTGAACTTTAATTTATCATGAACTTAGTACCTGATAGTATTTTGCAGGTCTATGTTGTTGTAGTTAAATGGCCCGTGCTGTTGTTCCATTGAATTTTAGTGCATTGCTAGATAAAGCTAAGTTGAAAGATGATGGTAGCAATTACACAGACTGGGTCCGTAACTTGAGGATTATCATCATTGCTGCACAGAAGAATTATGTCCTGGAAGCACCGCTAGGTGCCAAACCCGCTGCAGGAGCAACGCGAGATGTTATGAACATCTGGCAGAGCAAAGCTGATGACTACTCGATAGTTCAGTGTGCCATGATTTACGGCTTAGAACGGGGACTTCAACGACGTTTTGAACGTCATGGAGCATATGAGATGTTCCAGGAGTTGAAATTAATATTTCAAGCAAATGCCCGGATTAAGAGATATGAAGTCTCCAATAAGTTCTATAGCTGCAAAATGGAGGAGAATAGTTCTGTCAGTGAACATATACTCAGGATGTCTGGGTACCACAACCACTTGACTCAGCTGGGAGTTAATCTTCCTGATGATAGTGTCATTGACAGAGTTCTTCAAACACTGCCACCAAGCTACAAGAGCTTCGTGATGAACTATAATATGCAAGGGATGGATAAGACAATTCCCGAGCTCTTCGCAATGCTAACGGCTGCGGAGGTAGAAATCAAGAAGGAGCATCAAGTGTTGATGGTCAACAAGACCACAGTTTCAAGAAAAAGGGTAAAGGGAAGAAGGGGAACTTCAAGAAGAACAGCAAACAAGTTGCTGCTCAAGTGAAGAAGCCCAAGTCTGGACCTAAGCCTGAGACTGAGTGCTTCTACTACAAAGGGGCTGGTCACTGGAAGCGGAACTGTCCCAAGTATTTGGCAGAGAAGAAGGATGGCAAAGTGAAAGGTATATTTGATATACATGTTATTGATGTATACTTAACTAATGCTCACAGTAGCGCCTGGGTATTTGATACTAGTTCTGTTGCTAATATTTGCAACTCGAAACAAGGACTACGGATTAAGCGAAGATTGGCCAAGGACGAGGTGACGATGCGCGTGGGAAATGGTTCCAAAGTCGATGTGATCGCTGTCGGCACGCTACCTCTACATCTACCTTCGGGGTTAGTTTTAGACCTAAATAATTGTTATTTGGTGCCAGCGCTAAGCATGAACATCATATCTGGATCTTGTTTGATGCGAGATGGTTATTCATTTAAATCAGAGAATAATGGTTTTTCTATTTATATGAGTAATATCTTTTATGGTCATCCACCCTAGATAAGTGGTCTATTTTTACTAAATCTTGATAGTAGTGATACACATGTTCATAGTATTGAAGCCAAAAGATATAAGTTTAATAATGATAGTGCAACTTATTTGTGGCACTCTCGTTTAGGTCATATTAGTGTAAAGCGCATGAAGAAACTCCATGCTGACGGGCTTTTGGAATCACTTGGTGCTTGCGAACCATGCCTCATGGGCAAGATGACTAAGACTCCGTTCTCCGGAACAATGGAGCGAGCAACAAACTTGTTGGAAATAATACATACTGATGTATGCGGTCCGATGAGTGTTGATGCTCGCGACGGGTATCGTTATTTTCTGACCTTCACAGATGATTTGAGCAGATATGGGTATATCTACTTGATGAAACATAAGTCTGAAACATTTGAAAAGTTCAAAGAATTTCAGAGTGAAGTGGAAAATCATCATAACAAGAAAATAATTTTTCTACGTTCTGATCGTGGAGGAGAATATTTGAGTTACGAGTTTGGTCTTCATTTGAAACAATGCGGAATAGTTTCGCAAATCACGCCACCCAGAACACCACAACGTAATGGTGTGTCTGAATGTTGTAATCATACTTTATTAGATATGGTGCGATCTATGATGTCTCTTACTGATTTACCGCTATCGTTTTGGGGTTATGCTTTAGAGACGGCTGCATTCACGTTAAATAGGGCACCATCTAAATCCGTTGAGACGACACCTTATGAACTGTAGTTTGGCAAGAAACCCAAGTTGTCATTTCTTAAAGTTTGGGGCTGCGATGCTTATGTGAAAAAGCTTCAACCTGGTAAGCTTGAACCTAAATCGGAGAAATGTGTCTTCATAGGATACCCAAAGGAGACTGTTGGGTACACCTTCTATCACAGATCCAAAGGCAAGATATTCATTGCTAAGAATGGATCCTTTCTAGAGAAGGAGTTTCTCTCGAAAGAAGTGAGTGGGAGGAAAGTAGAACTTGATGAGGTAACTGTACCTGCTCCCTTATTGGAAAGTAGTTCATCACAGTCCTACACCAATTAGTGAGGAAGCTAATGCTGATGATCATGTAACTTCAGATCAAGTTACTACCGAACCTCGTAGGTCAACCAGAGTAAGATCCGCACCAGAGTGGTACGGTAATCCTGTTCTGGAGGTCATGTTACTTGACCATGACGAACCTACGAACTATGAGGAAGCGATGATGAGCCCAGATTCCGCAAAATGGCTTGAGGCCATGAAATCTGAGATGGGATCCATGTATGAGAACAAAGTGTGGACTTTGGTTGACTTGCCCGATGATCGGCAAGCCATAGAGAATAAATGGATCTTCAAGAAGAAGACTGGCGCTGGCGGTAATGTTACTGTCTACAAAGCTGGACTTGTTGTGAAAGGTTTTCGGCAAGTTCAAGGAGTTGACTACGATGAGACCTTCTCACCTGTAGCGATGCTTAAGTTCGTCCGAATCATGTTAGCAATTGCCACATTTTATGATTATGAAATTTGGCAAATGGATGTCAAAACTGCATTCCTTAATGGATATCTTAAAGAAGAGTTGTATATCATGCAACCAGAAGGTTTTGTCGATCCAAAAGGTGCTAACAAAGTGTGTAAGCTCCAGTGATCCATTTATGGACTGGTGCAAGCATCTCGGAGTTGGAATATACGCTTTGATAGTGTGATCAAAGCATATGGTTTTATACAGACTGTTGGAGAAGCCTGTATTTACAAGAAAGTGAGTGGGAGCTCTGTAGCATTTCTGATATTATACGTGGATGACATATTGTTGATCGGAAATGATACTGAATTTCTGAATAGCATAAAAGGATACTTGAATAAGAATTTTTCAATGAAATACCTCGGTGAAGCTGCTTATATATTAGGCATTAAGATATATAGAGATAGACCAAGACGCTTAATTAGACTTTCAAAAAGCACATACCTTGATAAAGTTTTGAAGAATTTCAAAATGGATCAAGCGAAGAAATGGTTCTTGCCTGTGTTACAAGGTGTGAAGTTGAGTCAGACTCAATGCCCCACCACTACAGAAGATAGAGATAAAATGAAAGTCATTTACTATGCTTCAGCCATAGGTTCTATCATGTATGCAATGCTGTTTACCAGACCTGATGTGTGCCTTGCTATTAGTTTAGCAGGGAGGTACCAAAGTAATCCAGGAGTGGATCACTAGACAGCGGTCAAGAACATCCTGAAATACCTGAAAATGACTAAGGATATGTTTCTCGTTTATGGAGGTGACAAAGAGCTCGTCGTAAACGGTGACGTCGATGCAAGCTTTGACACTGATCCGGATGACTCTAAGTCACAAACTGGATACATATTTTTATTGAATGGTGGAGCTGTCAGTTGGTGCAGTTCCAAGCAGAGCGTCATGGCGGGATCTACGTGTGAAGCGGAGTACATAGCTGCTTCGGAAGCAGCAAATGAAGGAGTCTGGATGAAGGAGTTCATATCCGATCTAGGTGTCATACCTAGTGCATCGGGTCCAATGAAAATCTTTTGTGACAATACTGGTGCAATTGCCTTGGCAAAGGAATCCAGATTTCACAAGAGAACCAAGCACATCAAGAGACGCTTCAATTCCATCCGCGATCAAGTCAAGGAGGGAGACATAGAGATTTGCAAGATACATACAGATCTGAATGTTGCAGACCCGTTGACTAAGCCTCTCTCATGAGCAAAACATGATCAGCACCAAGACTCCATGGGTGTTAGAATCATTACTATGTAATCTAGATTATGACTCTATTGCAAGTGGGAGACTAAAGGAAATATGCCCTAGAGGAAATAATAAAGTTGTTATTTATATTTCCTTATATCATGATAAATTTTTATTATTCATGCTAGAATTGGATTAACCGGAAACTTATTACATGTGTGAATACATAGACAAAACAGAGTGTCACTAGTGTGCCTCTACTTGACTAGCTCGTTAATCAAAGATGGTTAAGTTTCCTAACCATAGACATGAGTTGTCATTTGATGAACGGGATCACATCATTAGAGAATGATGTGATTGACTTGACCCATCCATTAGCTTAGCACTATGATCGTTAAGTTTATTGCTATTGCTTTCTTCATAACTTATACATGTCTCTATGACTATGATATTATGCAACTCCCGAATACCGAGGAACACTTAGGCCCCGTTCAGATCGTCTCCCGCAGCCAGCTTCAGCATCTCCGTGTGTGGAGACGCCCCGAATGCTCTCGCTCCTCGAAGCCAGCTCCGTGGAGAAAACGCCAACACAGTGCAAATTGGTGGAGCAGCCGAATCCCGGCTCCAGAAAAAATAGAAGACGGAGTTGAGACAAATTACGAGCGAATGCCATTTCGAAGTGGGGAGCGCGTACCGGTTCGATCTGGTCAACGTCGCCCCTCCTGATCGAGCGAATGCTCTGTCCCCCCACTCGTGCGTTCCTCCTCTCTACTGCTGCCAACCCTAGCAGCAGCCCACCCCGCCGCCGGCCGCCTGGCCGTCGTGCCGCCGCCAGTCTTCGCCGCTGATCCCTCACATCTCGGCCGACGCCGTGGACCGACACCCTCCTAGCTCAAGGTGAGTTGCCCCTCCGCCTACCTCTCTCTCTCTCCCTCTCTCTCTCTCTCCAGATCTGGTGTATGAATGTGACTGAAAATTTGAAAAATTGAGTTACATTTGGACACCTTTGTTGTAATAATGTGAAGTGAACATCAAGGAATATGGCATAATATGGTTGTTGGTCATTGTTTATGTGCTGTGCTAGTAGACATGGTAGCATATTTTAGGTGACATGCTTTGTTCTTATCTGTTCGATAATGCTAATGTAATCTGGACATTAAAAATGAAAATATTTTGACATGTGTTTGTGTGCTGACCTGCTTGTTGGTTATGGATGTTGACACCTGAATTTGCTTGTCTATTTATAGAGAAGTGTTAAGTATGGCTGCCGAATGGACTGATGAGAACACCCGGATCATCGTCGAGTTGTTTGTCAAACAATTGCGGACTGGAAATATACCAAACACTCATTTGACACCCAATGCATATGACGACGTGGGAAAGGAGTTCCTGATGAGAACTGGACTTGAGTACATGCATAAGCAAGTGAGAAACAAACGGGACAAGTTAAAACGTGAGTACAACCTATTCAAGCAGCTCAAGCACCGCGAGACGGGTGGGGGTGGGACTTTGAGAAAAACACAGTGAAACAAGATAATGAGTGGTGGAAGAAGGCAAAAGTTGTAAGTTCTCATGCTTGTGTTTCTCATTAAAAAGCATCTAAACTTGTCATCCTTTGTTTACTAATGTTATATCTTTTGTACAATAGGACCTCCCAGGTTGTGGCAAGTTCAAGAAGCATGGACTTCGTAATGAAGAAGGCTTGCGCCTATTGTTTGAGGATATCAGTGTCGATGGTAGTGACCATTGGAACCCCACATCTGGCATGCCTCCCCCCTCTAGTGTAGCATTAAAATACGCCTTGAATGTTGATGAAATCACTGATCTGGATTTGGAGGATGATACCGAGGAGCAAGCATCTCCGACAATAGCTAGTGGATCTAAAGTGAGGCTTGGGATCACGATTCCGGAGAAGAACAAGATACCGAAGACCGCACAAGTGATGCAGGAGGAGATTAGAAAGATTAGTTCCATTGCCCATGCTTCACACACATTGTTTCAGTCTTTCCTACAGAAAGATGAGACCACCTCTGTTTCCTCTACGATGGATTTAGTTCATGCTTGCGATGCAATAGAAGGCACAGATGAGGACTTCATTGCTACTGAGCTCTTTATAAAGAGGGAGCAAAGGGAGATGTTCTTGCACATGACAGCTGACTCTCGAAAGGGTTGTTGCGTAGGAGGTTTGACCTCAAGTATGGGAACTAGTTTGTTCCATCTTATCTATCGATAATATTTTCTTATGTTCTATGCTATCAAACAATATTTATGCCTATGTGTTGGTGAACCTAGTATTATTTGTGCTATCGGAAAAATATTCATGCCTATGTGTTGGCGAACCTATTATTTTGTTGTGCATTGGGAAAATATTTATGCCTATGTTGGTGAACCTACTATTTTGTTGTGGCTTGGGAAAATATTCATGCCTATGTGTTGGTGAACCTATTATTTTGTTGTGCATTGGGAAAATATTTATGCCTATGTTGGTGAACCTACTATTTTGTTGTGCCTTGGGAAAATGTTTTTGCCTATGTTGATGAATCTATCATTATGTTGATGCTAACTATTGTTTGCTATGGCATTGATTATCTATGTGCAGATGTCATCAGATAGTGATAGTGATGATGACAATAGTTATGAAACAATGAAGAATTTGGTTATGCATCAACAACATAATATGGACATGCTTTGCTCGGGTGCGGCGGTCATATTTGGCAAGTATTGTGAAAGTTGGGTGATGAAGGTCGAGCCTAGGAAATCTATTTTGAGTGGATTTGGATGGCTTCAAGAGACTATTGCCACACCGGGAGAGACCTACACAATGTTGAGAATGACGGCAAGTGTGTTCTTTGATGTTCATGACTTGTTGGTGAGTAATTATGGTCTAAAAGAGACAAGCTTTGTTAGCACTTACGAGTCTCTTGCTATGTTCTTGTGGACATTGGGAGGTTGTGAGTCAAATAGAAGAACTCAAAACCGCTTCAAACATTCAGCGGATACAATCCATCGTAAATTCCATGAGGTTCTACAATGTGTGGTCAACATGGCATCTCACTACCTTAAGCCACAAGACCCAAACTTCCACAATGTGCATGATATCATTAAGACAGATAGAAGGGCTTATCCGCATCTCAAAGACTGCATTGGTGCAATTGATGGGACTCATATACACTACAAAAAAATACACTTCCATGATGATACATGTTTGTCACTGTAGGTCACGTTTTCTGTCATGCATGTACATCCATGACAAATTTATGATAGAATCAAGATAGTCATACCTGTGCTGTCGTAGAAGTGTTCCATGACATTACCAAAATTATCATCACGGAAGTGTCCACTTCCATGATGATAAATCGCGCGTCACAGAAGTGCTTTCGTCAAGGGTGACCGACACATGGCATCCACCGTAACGGAACGCCGTTAAGCTATCGGGTCCGGTTTTGGATCCGATAACCCGTTAACAGCCCCGACCAATGGGGATTTTCCACATGTAAAATCATCATTGGCTGGAGGAAACACGTGCCGGCTCACCGTTGGGACACATGCCATCCACTCATTGGACACAAAGCGCCTATGATACGTCGATACGTGGCACGGCCCAACAGAGGCCCATTCCTGTGAAAAGGCCGGCCCGTTTGACTTGGTCAAAAGGTGGCGGGCCGGCCCACGGCAATCCTGTTAACGGCATGTTCGCATATAGCCCATTTACAGCCCGCTAACCTAGGGCCAGTTTACGGCCTATCCGAATTAGGCCCAGTAGCGTCATCTGGGCCGTCCAATATAATTCCAGCCCATTTTAACTTTGGCCCATGTATGGCCCATGACGTCTTTTGGCCCATATGAGGCCCTTAGTAACCCTCGGCCCATTAACGGTCCGTGGTAAAACTGGCCCGTAATGAACAGTGTATCACTTTATACCCATTAACGGCCCATTATTCCGTTGGGCCGTTTCCAGCCCATGTTATCTTTCGGCCTTCTCAGGGCGCATTTATTCTTGGGCTCATTTCCAGCATTCGGTTACTTACGGCTCGTTACTGTCATTTTCTGCTTGTGGGCCAAATTCAGCCCGTGCTTACAGTCGTCCCGTTTTCTGCTTAATACGTTGGGCCGTTTTCATAGCGTCATCAAATACGGCCGATTAACGACGGCCCATTATGGTCGGCCCATGAACAGACGATTCCAACTCTAGCCCGTTTATGGCCATAAAGCGGTATGTTATTGGCCCATGTTTGGGCAATCGATCATACGGCCCGTATAAGGCCCATTGATGATACGGCCCGTAGAAGGCCCATTGATGATATGACCCGTAGAAGGCCCATTGATGATACGGCCCGTAGAAGGCCCATTGTTTCTACGGCCCGTAGAAGGCCCAGTGTCACTACAGTAAATATGTAGCCCATGGTTATTGTGGCCTAGTTTTAAAAAATAGGTTATTGCGGCCACTAGCAAACCGCGGAAAAAGAACAGCACTGACTACAAGCAAACAAATAAACAAGACAACAAGGAAATAAATAAGCAAGGAACTTACGCTAGGCTATCACGGCTATTACACATATTACATCCACTGGGCATCAAAGTTCGCCACCAGTGCAAATATAGGGAACAAAGCAGCATATCATATACACTGGTTGTCAAAGTTGGCGACCAGTGCAAATAAACGCCGCAGCAAAACAAGTCCAGAACTGAAACCACTTCAGAAGATCTCAAGAAACAATATCCTGGGTAGCCATAATGTTAGCAAGATGCTTAGCAAGCTTATTAACTTTCTCTTGTTTGGTGCTTAAATCCTCCAGCGCTTGTTGTTGCACCAGAAAGTGTGCATCTGAATTCTGCAGGGACTTCCTCAGTCCTTCAGCTTCCTGTCGCAACACATCTGATCGATGTCTTTCAACTTGAAGCTGAGACTCAAGAAGACGAACTGATTCAGGCAGCAAGTTCGAAGAGCTTGTGCCAGCAGTAGTGGCCAGTAACTCGAACACTACATCAAGACAGTACTTCTTGGTTCTCTCACTGTCGTCAAGCTAGTTTTTATCAACTTTCTTGGAAACCAACAGGGATGTCTCACTATCTTGAACCTTATCTGTATTACTTCCTTCACCATTGCATAACGGGGTACTGTTCTCCAATATTTTGTCCGCATTCTAAAAGAGAAACAAGCAGACACATCACAGGTTTACCATGTTGTATATGAAACTCATTTTGGTAAATCAGTTTAGTAGTAAAGTGCACATGATAACAGCATGAAACAAACATATATCTATGTACCATGGTCACTTTATGGTCTATATCATTCTAGTTTTTGTTGCCAAATCAAGATAGAGACACAGTTCAAATAATATTTGTACAAGACAAAGCAGAATAGACAGAATATAAGTGTGGGAAACTATAGAGACACTTGCAATGTGCATGACATGAGAACATAACTGTTTATTCAATTGAAATTAAAATCAATATAGAGCAAGTTACAGCAGCAAACCAGTTAAAGAAACTAGTTTAAAACATACCTGTTACGCCATTGGAGTTTCAATTCCATCCTTCAAATTTGAAAATAGTTGGTTGAGTAAATACAGTGATGCAAGAGCAAAGGTGTCGGAGGTGGGGTTCCGGCAAACCCTTAAGGTTCGAACACTGGGGTGCGCGCGAAGTCTTTCCCTCCTATCGATCTATGCCCTAGCTCGCTAAGATCTTGCGGACGAACTCCATGAACTCGCAACATAGAGAGACACGAGGTTTATACTGGTTCGGGCCACCGTTGTGGTGTAATACCCTACTCCAGTGTGGTGGTGGTGGATTGCCTCTTGGGCTGATGAAGAACAGTATAAGGGAAGAACAGCCTCCTGAGGTTGAGGTGTTCTTGTGCTCGGTGAGCTGGTGGATCCGAACTCTCCCTCTACTGTGGTGGTTAGCTCTACTTATATAGGCCCTGGTCCTCTTCCCAAATATCGAGCGGGAAGGGAGCCAACAACGGGGGGCAAATTTGAAGGGGGGCAGCTAGTACAAGCTATCCTGACAATAGTGGTCTTCGTCTGCGAAAATCTCTGGCGGTGACGCCGTCTTGGGCTCCACGATGACCTCTGCCTTGCTGTCCTCCTGGTCTTGGTCTCGTTGCACCAATATAGCAACCTTTGCCTGATGCCTCGGTACTCCTCGCCTGCGCTGGCCTCCTTAGCACCAAAGAGGAAACAAGGACGCTGCGTGCGATGGCGCCCGCCTGGTGTCGATCGTCATGGCTCACTTCACGAGAGCCTCGTGAGGTTTTGCCCCGCCTTGATATCTCCGCTCCTCGTGAGCCTGCCTAGCTAGGCCACTCCTGAGGAGGTCTTGCGTCGTCTGCCTCGCGAGGGTCTTGGATGCCTTGTTGATGAAGATGGGCCGTACGGCCTGCTAGCTTAGCCACGTCGTGGGCCGCAAGCAGGCAAGTCTGGGGACCCCCGTTCCCAAAACGCCAACAGTAGCCCCCGGGCCCAAGGTGCGCTCGGGCTTGGCTTCGCGGCGAAGCCAAGGGTCAAGTTCGGAGCACCGCGGGCCCCAAAAGCATGCGGCCTCAGTTGACGCGTGGTGTTTGATTGGACATGGGCGTCTCCGCTTCCCCACGCTGCCTCGGCAACTACACGACTTGACAAGTCCCTGCGACATGCAAGGAAAACCATCATTACCTGCGATCGTGGGAGACGCCGGTTGGACTTCTTCCGCTATAAATGGGGACGAGGGGGCGGAGCCCCCGTCGCCCATCTCTTCCTCGCTTGCTTGCTTCTTCCTCCTTGCTCCACTGCTTGCAGCGCCACCGATGGCGCCACGAAGGAAGTTCTCTGCCACCGAGAAGGGAAAGGCTCCTCGCGAGGGACCCGGCTCCCCGGCGCCCAAGCGCGGTCCCGGCCATCCGCGCAAGCATGCCGCGACCCCCGCCGTAGCCCACCATTGTGGCGGCGCCGCGCCACGCGGAGGGGATTGTCCCAGCCATGGCGGTCCAGCTGACGAGGGGAGGCGTGCAATGGTGGCGCGGCCTCCCCGTCCGCGCTTCAATTCAACGGAGGTGTCGCCGGAGTTCGTCGTCTGGTCGGAGAACCCGACCGGCAACTGGCTCCAGCTTCCGCGTTTCTTCGTCGATGAACTGCCGGCCCTTGGTCCAGGCGGGCTCTGGTTGCAGGCGGATGGTTGCTGCAGCAAGGCCTCTTGGGTCGCGGTCGAGACTTCCGGCGCGGGCAACATAGCCCTGGCCCGCGGCTGGCAGATGTTCCCCCACGCGCGCGGTCTGGGCAGGCGGTGCACGCTCCACTTCAGGTATGATGGTGGGTTGACCCTCTATGTGAGGGTGTTTGGGGAAGATGGTCGCCGCGCCGGGTGCTGCCCCGAGACGAACGACGGTGAGGAGGTGCTCGGCCTTGGTGACGGTCGCGACGAGGATGAGGGCGAGCCTGCCCTCGATGGCGACCGTGTCTCTTCCAGCTACGGTGGCTCTTCCTCCGGCGACGGCTCCAGCAGTGGTGGCTACGACCAGCCGCCGCGCTACCGCGCCCACTTCGAAGGAGGCAGCGGGTCATCTCGTCGCCGTGCCTCCGTGAAGCGCGAGGAAAGGTCCGGCTAGGCTCGGGGCGCCGCTAAGGGCCTGCCTCCGCGGATTGCAGCAACGCCGCTTTGTTTAGCTGTTTTTCCTGCATCAAAAAATTAAACCAGTATGGGCCCAGAGGGGCGTGTATCAAACTGTGGTTCCTTAGCTATCGCACTGTGCGTTTTATCCTCATATCGTGTTGTTATTTTTGCGCAAAGATAACTTAACCTGGTGCGTCTAGGATGTCCTCTTCCTCACGAGGCGTTTGTTTCCTCGCGTCCATCTTAACTTGGTGGTCTGTGCTTGCTCGGAAACTGCAAAAATTCGTTAGGGGGTGCGCTAGAGGATTTGCCGTCCACCCAAGCCTCGACTTGGCGCCTTGTATCACGGTATCCGAGGGGCACGGATTAGGAGAGATGCGCCAGCTTTCAGGCTCGAACGAGGGTGGCTCGCGAGAAGGCTGAGAGAAGAAAAATGCTCGCGAGGGCACCTGCCTAGCCCCCTCGCGAGGTATGCGAGAGAGAGAACACGAGCAAACCAGAGCCGAAAAATGCGGTAAGAGGCTAGGGAATCAAATCAGCAATGAACACCAAGAGCAACTTCGATTGAGGAAAAGTGAGCCAACTACGGAAAGCAAATGAAAAGCCGCGTCCGGCACCTAATCTAGTCTTCAAGTCTTCTCACCAGCGCGGAGCTAAGTGCTGCCACTAGGCGTGGGCGGGAGCCCCAGGGCCTGAGGCCGGCGCTCCTGAGACTCCGGGGTGTGTACAACCCCAACTCATTATTACGTGAGAGTGTCACGGGCGGCGATTCTTCACAGGCACCAGGCCTTCTTCACAGGCTCTAGGCCTTTCTTCACACGCTCTGGGCCTTGCTTCATAGGCTCTGGGCCTTGCTTCATGGGTAGAACTTCCAGAGGTGCTGGATATTCCAGGCGTTTTGGACAGGTGTCCCTTCTTGTGCCTCCAGGCGCACGGCGCCAGGCCTGGAGATGTGGACGACCCTGAACGGGCCCTCCCACATGGGTGAAAGCTTATGCAACCCTTCCCTGGAGAGTACCCGCCTCAGGACCAGGTCACCCGTCTCGAGCGTCCTAGAGCGAATGTTGCGGCAGTGGTATCGCCGCAGCGCTTGCTGGTACCTTGCCGCCCTTAATGCAGCTTCGCGACGACGTTCCTCCCCCAGCACGAGATCCATCCCCCTGCGTGGCGTCCTGCTGCGTTTTGTCGAACGCCAGGACCCGTGCGGAGCGATGCTTGACCTCGTGAGGAAGGACTGCTTCGGCTCCGTAGACGAGGAAGAATGGAGTCTCGCCCGTTGGCTTGGTAGCGGTGGTGTGGATAGACCACAGCACGGACTGGAGCTCATCGTGCCAGCCCCTGCCGCAGGCCTCCAGCTTCTTCTTGAAGGTCCTGGTCTTGAGGCCCCTCAGGACCTCTGCGTTGGCGCGCTCAGCCTGACCATTGCTCCTGGGGTGGGCCACTGAAGTGTAGCAGATCTGCGTTCCAAGGTTAGCACAGTAGGTTTTGAAGAGGTTACTAGTAAACTGTGAGCCGTTATCTGTGATGATGCGGTTGGGGACCCCGAAGCGGCTCACGAGGCCCTTGATGAACTTGACGGCAGAGCCAGCCGGGATGGTACGGACGGCTTCCAGTTCCGCCCACTTGGTGAACTTGTCGATGGCGACGTAGACATAGCGGTAGCCCCCTGGCGCCCGTGGGAATGGGCCTAAGACGTCCAGCCCCCAGACCACGAACGGCCATGTGAGAGGGATGGTTTGGAGGCCCTGAGCAGGCTGATGGATTTGCTTGGCGTGGAATTGGCAAGCTTTGCAAGACTTCACCAGCTCGGCTGCGTCATTGAGTGATGTAGGCCAGTAGAATCCACTGCGGAACACCTTGCCGACGAGGGTCTGTGACGACGAGTGGTGCCCGCAGTCCCCGCCGTGTATGTCAATCAGCAGCTCCCTTCCTTGATCGCTGGAGATGCAGTGCAGCGTGATATCGTTTGGCCATTTCCTGTATAACTCGTCGTCTTGGATGCAGTATGCCGTGGCTTGCCGGGCCACGCGCTCCGCGTCCTCTTCCTTCTCCGCTAGCGCCCCGTGTGTCAGGTACTCCTTGAATTCCTTGGTCCCGCATTCCTCCTGGGGCTCGAGCGCCAAGAGCAGCCGAGCTCCTGAGGTCGGGCCACAGGCCGGGGGCTGTGGGAGCTCCTCCCGAGGCTGAGTAGTGCTTGAAAGAGGTGGCGTAGCTGATGGCTTGAAGATCCGCTCCTCAAAGACACCAAGCTTTTGTGGTTGCCGCTTGGATGCTCTCTTGGCGATGTCGTCGGCTTCTTTGTTGGTGCCCTGGGGCACGTGCTGTATCTCGAGACCTGAGAACTGCTTTTCCATCTTGCATACCTCCGCGAGGTAGGCCTCCATGTGCTCGTCCTTCGGCTCGTACACCTTGTTGGAGAAGTTGACGAGGAGTTGCGAGTCGCCTCTGATGGTAAGGCGCTTCACCCCTAGAGCTGCCGCAGCCTTCAGGCCAGCTATGAGGCCTTCGTATTCTGCGATATTGTTGGAGACCTTCTCGCCGTGCTGAAATCAGAGTTGCACGGCATAGTAGAGCTTCTCCTGGGTGGGCGAGATGAGCACTGCTCCACCTCCCGCGCCCTGGTGCATGAAAGCGCCATCGAAATACATGACCCAGCCGTCCGGAGCCACGCTCCCTGGGGAGGTGGACCGGTCTTCCCCTTCCTCAAGTGTCGGGGCATCCGTCCATTCTGCCATAAAGTCAGCGAGCGCATCCCCCTTGATGACCCTGGTAGTGCTGAAGTCCAACTGGAATGCTTGCAGCTCGATATTCCACTCAGCGACCCTTCCAGCTGAATTTGGGCTCCTGTGTACCCTCTCCAATGGGTAGGCTGAGACGACCTTGATCGGGTGCCCCTGGAAGTAGTGTCGCAGCTTGCGTGAGGCCACCAAAAGTGCGAGCAGGAGCTTCTAAGGCATGGGGTAGCGTGCCCTCACGTCTCTCAGTACGGTGCTGACGAAGTACACCGGGTGTTCGACGAGGGCTGGCGCACTATCGAGGCTGGGGTCCTGCGGAGATTGGTGCATCTCCTGAGGTGGAGGGTTTCCTGAGACCTGGCTGTCCTCAGGAGCTTCTGCGACGTTGTCCTGCCGAGCTTTGTCTTCCCCAGCTGATGCCTTTGCTGTGTCTTCCTGACCCTGCGCCACTTCAGCTCCGGCTTGGCGCGGCGCGCCCTTGGCTTGGCGTTCCTCCCTGACCCCCACCAGCGCCGCACTGGCGGAGTACAGGGTGGCGGCAAGGTAGAGTACCAGAGGCTCGAGAGGCCGTCGTGCCACCATCACTGGGGGGCTGGTATGGTATTTCTTGAGGTCTTCGAAGGCCTGATCGGCCTCCAGGGTCCACTCGAACAGGCCTTTCTTCTTCATGAGCTTGAAGAAGGGTAAGGCGCGCTCTCCCAGCTTGGAGATGAAACGCCCTAATGCGGTCACCCGCCCCGCTAGCTTTTGCATCTCCTTGAGGGTCTGTGGCGGGCTCATGTCCTCGATGGCCTTGATCTTCTCCGGGTTCGCCTCGATCCCTTTGTGGGACACGAAGAATCCCAGCAGCTTGCCGGAGGGGACACCGAACACGCACTTCTCCGGGTTAAGCCTCAAGTTCACCCGGCGCAGGCTCTCGAAGGTTTCCTCCAAATCTTGAATCAATGTCCTCGCCTCGCGAGACTTTACCACTATGTCGTCGACGTAGGCCTCTGTGTTCCTCCCGAGCTGTCGCCCCAGGGCGATGTGCATCAACCGCTGGAAGGTGGCACCTGCGTTGCGCAGCCCGAAGGGCATGCAGGTGTAGCAGTACACCCCACATGGTGTTAGGAAAGCTGTCTTCTCCACATCTTCCACCGCCATCTTGATCTGATGATACCCTGAGAACGCGTCCAGGAAGCACAGCAAGTCGCACTCGGCGGTGGAGTCCACAATCTGGTCGATGCGCGGGAGCGGGAACGGATCTTGGGGGCAGGCTTTGTTAAGGTTGGTGAAGTCGACGCACATCCGCTCCTTCCCGCCTTTCTTTGGCACTACGACAGGGTTTGACAGCTATTCGGGATATCGAACTTCCCGGATGGCGCCTGCCGCCTCCAGCTTGCGTGTCTCTTGGACGATGAAGGCCTGCTTCTCAGTGGACTGCCGTCTGGCTCGCTGTTTCATGGGGCATACCCTTAGATGATGCTGGATCACCTCTCTCGGGACCCCTACCAGCTGATTGGGCTCCCATGCGAATATCTCCTTGTTCGCACGCAAGAACCTTACCAAGGATTCTTCTTGTCCCGGGTCAAGGCCGGCTCCTATGGTGAAGGTGGCCCCTGAAGACCCGTCCTCGTTGACCGGCAACTGCTTGGTTTCCGCCTTGTCTTGGGTGAACGACTGCTTCTTCTTGGTAGGCGCGGCCTCCTTGGCCTCGTGGGTACCGGTGCCGGTGGGCTGTGCTGCTGCCGCGGTCTTGAAGGCAAGCCTGAGCGCCGCCACGGCCTCCTTAGTGTCCTCCTTGATGGTGAGGACACCCTTGCTTCCTGGCATCTTCATGAGGTTGTAGGCCGGATGGGTCGCCACCATGAACTGAGCGAGAGCTGGGTACCCGAGGATGGCATTGTATGGGAGACCGATGCGAGCGATGTCGAAGTCCACCAGCTCAGTGCGGTAGTTGTCGCGTGTGCCGAAGGTGACAGGGAGGTGGATCTGCCCTAGAGAGTGGGCAGCTCCACCACCCACTCCCGAAAAGGGCTTGCTGAGGTTGAGCCGCTCGAGCGGCACCTGAAGAAGGCTGAAGGCCTCTATGGAGAGCAAGTTGAGGCCAGCACCGCCGTCGATGAGGGTCTTGGGGATGGCCACGTTGCAGATGGTGGGCGTGCAGAGCATTGGGAGGATGCCGAAGCCGGCGGTGGAGTCGGGGTGGTCTTCTGAGCCGAAGGTGAGGTCGGCCTCTGGGGCAGCCCAACCTGGCGGAGCCCCCGGGCGCTTGGAGGCGGCCCCGATCTAACGGAGGAACGATTTGACGTGGCGATCTGAAGGCCGTGCTTGAGAGCCGCCCAGCAGGGCCGCGACCGCATGGTGCGCTGGCACCGCGTAGCGTCGGTGAAGAGGTCACGGAGTTCCCCCCAGGAAGCCACTGTGGATACCGGGAGGTTGAGCAGCCAGGCGCACGGCTCGCCGGCAAGGGCCATGGGGAACCAGTTGGCCATGATCTTGTCGTTGCCTCCGGCTTTGAGGACAGCCTCCTCGTACGCCGCAGGAACGGCGCCGGGTCTGCCGCGCCGTCATAACGCGGCGGCATCTCTGGCTTGAACTTGGTCGGCCACCGCACTCGGCGCAGGGCGGGGGCCAGAGCTCGGGACCCAGATGCCCCGCTACCGACGTCGGTCGCAGAGGTGGATGGCGGGGCACCCGCCATGGGAGCGAAGTGCAGTGGCGCAGGGCGCAGGTTGGTGGAGAGGAGCTCCGGTGCATCCCTACCTGGCGCGCCAAATGTCGGAGGTGGGGTTCCGGCAAACCCTTAAGGTTCGAACACTGGGGTGCGCGCGAAGTCTTTCCCTCCTATCGATCTACGCCCTAGCTCGCTAAGATCTTGTGGACGAACTCCACGAACTCGCAACACAGAGAGACACGAGGTTTATACTGGTTCGGGCCACCGTTGTGGTGTAATACCCTACTCCAGTGTGGTTGTGTTGGATTGCCTCTTGGGCTGATGAAGAACAATACAAGGGAAGAACAGCCTCCTGAGGTTGAGGTGTTCTTGTGCTCGGTGAGCTGGTGGATCCGAACTCTCCCTCTACTGTGGTGGTTAGCTCTACTTATATAGGCCCTGGTCCTCTTCCCAAACATCGAGCAGGAAGGGAGCCAACAACGGCGGGAAAATTTGAAGGGGGACAGCTAGTACAAGCTATCCTGACAAAAGTGGTCTTCGCCTGCGAAAAGCTCTGGCGGTGACGCCGTCTTGGGCTCCATGATGACCTCCTCCTTGTCGTCCTCCTGGTCTTGGTCTCATTGCACCAATATAGCAACCTTTGCCTGATGCCTCGGTACTCCTCGCCTGCACTGGCCTCCTTAGCACCAAAGAGGAAACAAGGACGCTGCGCATGCTGGCGCCCGCTTGGTGTCGATCGTCATGGCTCACGTCACGAGAGCCTCGTGAGGTTTTGCCCCGCCTTGATATCTCCGCTCCTCGTGAGCCTACCTGGCTAGGCCACTCCCGAGGAGGTCTTGCATCGTACGCCTCGCGAGGCTTGGACCCTCGCGAGGGTCTTGGATGCCTTGTTGATGAAGATGGGTCGTACGGCCTGCTAGCTTAGCCACGCCGTGGGCCGCAGGCAGGCAAGTCTGGGGACCCCCGTTCCCAGAACGCCGACAAAAGGAGTATGAACCATAGCTACAGAACCTGACCTGAGAACAATTCTTCTTCTCCTTTAAGCGTTGAGTTGGGATTCGGAGTGGTGGTCCTCGTGCTTTGGGCACTGCAGTTCCCTTACAAACTGCTCGTGTTTGGGTGCTCTGTGGTGGAGACGGTGCTGTGTCAACTGGCACTGGGTTACTATCTGCTGGGGTTGGGGTTAGAAGGGGTGTAGCTGGTTCTCTGTCCAACTGGGTAGGGGTACAATCTGCGAGAGTCTAGGTTATGTGTGGTGGGGCTGGTTCTTGGGCAAGTACAACTGTGGTTCTATCTGCATCAACTGGTAGCACTATCTTTTCTGAAGACCGTGTTGTTACTCCCTTACATACTGCCATCGCCCTCTCTAATTCAAATGGCTGATAAACAAGAAAAGTAATTGAATGTACAGACATTGTATGATAGACAGGAATGGATAGTGGGGAATAAAAGAGGGCATGAAATAATTCACATTTATGTTGTCTAACCAAACAGGATAGCATGACACAATTTCACATATATGATGGCTAACTAAAGAGGATAGCATGATACAATTTCACATTATGATGGCTAACTAAAAAAGATGGAAAGACATAGTTCAAAATATGATGACTATGTAAACAGGATGACATGATATAACTATATAATGTGTTTATTAAATAGGTTGGCATGCCATAATTCACATACATGCCGCCTATGGAAACATGATAGCATGATATAATTCCCGGATAGAATGACATAATTCAAAATATGATGACTGTAAACACTAAACATGATGAGATGATATAACTATATGATGTCTTTATTAAATGGGTTACCATGCCATAATTCAAATAGATGTTGTGTATGTAAACATGATGCATGATATAATTCAAATATATGATTTATATAGTAAGCAAGTAAGCAGATGGCAATCCATATATGATGTAAAAACTAAGCAATGCAAGACAACATGCATGACATGGGTAATATAACCCTGCCAAGTTTGAGCATAGACCTCAGGGGGGAAAATAGGACTGGTCATCAGTCTCTGAATCCTCCTCTGAGGAGCTCTCTGTATCCAGCAAGATGTCTGCTTCAGCAGGTAGCATTGTCTGCTCTGAATACCTTGTTTTCACTCCAGATACTTCCATCACCGCTTCAAATGGCTATACCTTGTTTTCACTCCAGATACTTCCATCACCGCTTCAAATGGCTGATGCACAGGAAGAGTAGTTGAATATACAAACATTGTCGACAAATGGAACACGTAATACAAAAAAAATGATAGCATGATATAATTCACATACATGATGATTGGCTCCACAACATGGCATTGCATAATTCACATATATAATGCCTTAAATAGCATTGCATAATTCACATATATAATGTCTTGCAACAAGATGGCAATGCATATTTCACATATATGGTAATTAGACACTAAACAGGTGGCATTCACACAAAGCATGTCTAAACTAATCAAATGACATCGCAATGCAAGACACCATACGCATGATATGAGCAACATAACCCTGCCAAGTTAATTAGAGCATACACCTCGGGAGGGAAATAGGACTGGTCATCTATCTCTGAATCCTCCTCTGAGGAGCTATCCGTAACCAGCGAGATATGCGCTTCGTCATATAGCATAGTCTGCTCTGAAGACCTTGTTTTCACTCCAGAATTTTCCATCACCGTGTCAAATGGCTGATGCACACGAAGAGTAGTTGAATGTACTAACATTGTTGACAAATGTAATACGTAACGAAAAAAGGATGGCCTGATATAATTCACATATAAGATGACTGGCTAAGCAGGATGGCATTGCAAAATTCACATATATGATGCCTAGCTAAACAAGATGGCATTGCATAATTCACATAAACGATGAATAAACTAAACAGATGGCATTCACACAAAGCATGTCTAAACTAAGCAGTTGACATATTTGATGTATAAAGTAAGCAATGCAAGGCACCATATGCATGATATAACCAACATTAGCATGCCAAGTTAGAGCGAAGACCTCATGGGGTAAATAGGAGTGGTCTTCTGCTTCTGAATCCCCCTCGGAACAGTTATCTTCCTCTTGATTACGATCCAAAATGGGTGGAGGGGGGCAGCCTTTGCGCCCACCTTGGAGCGACGTTTGCATGAAATTTTATTGCCACGCAAGGCTCGTCTCTTTTGCTCTACATGTTCAATTCCATTGTGTACGATAACTGACATGCATAGGAATAAAACATAGTGAGATTATGTAAGGAGTGCATGCACAAATCCAGAGTGATGGTAGCAAACTGTGGATAGACCCAAAACCAATGATAGCATGCAGATAATAGATTTAGTTAAAAGATACAGATAATGGCTCCTTTAATGTTTGTTTGCACCCAACATGAAACTCATAGTAGACACCCGAGATTAACCAGATAGTAGACAGATAGTACTGATGGCTGCCCCAATATGTACCCCACAACCATTTAAAAACTCAAGTTTCAGCATAAGTTTGGACCTGACTCGGAGTCTAATAGGTGAACACGACGATAAAGTAGCATGTCATCATATTAAGCGATGCATAACGTAAGCAGACACGGAAGAGTGCGACCACTCTTGCGGGCCCGTGTAGTCCTCAAGGTCATCTGTTCAGTTGATGATGGTAATGCAGTTGTCGTGGCTGCCGGCGGCGGGGAAGAAGATCTGAGACGGCAAAAGACAGTCTGGAGAGCGGATCCCTACTGTGGTGAACCCTTCCGTCGTTGGAGCAGCTGAGCTGGGGTGGAACACAGCACCGCAGGAGCAGGACAAACCACACAAGGTTTTCTTTGACACATATCTGTAATAGAAGTAATTGTGTAAGGGCTTGTTTGAATTTGAGGATTCTAACACTGCAGGGATAGGAAATAGACAGGAATAGGATAGGAATGCACGTGCAAAACAGAGAATTTAAAAACAGAGGATTTCTGCCTCTGGGTGTTTGGTTCACAAGGATTGGAAGATCACAGGATGCAAAGAAGCATGGTGAGATTAAGGCAAACCACAAGAAAAATGTACGGTTATAATGCTATTATGCTACTATCTCTTAGTCTTGTGCTTCATGAATAGGAATCTGAAAAGGAGGAAAAGTGGAAATTAAAATTCCTACGGTTTTTCTTTCAAGGAGACACTAAAGGAACAAATCCTGCAGTTTTCCTTTCCTCCATTCCTTTGCACCAAATTCATGAAAGTAGTACCATACGAAACTTTCCAATTCCTATGGTTTTCATTCGCTTTTCCTTTCAAGCACTGGCGATTCCAGTAGGCAGGCTTGAGCAAGGAAAAGCCTACACTAAAAAAATGTTTTTGTGCTACTTATATTACTTTGGACCCAGGCCACTGCCCTACTAGCTCAACTCCCAGGGCCAACGACAAATGCACAGCTCAAACGCGTAGAGATAAATAATGATGGCGTTCAAGAGAGTCCATCACGGATAGCTAAGTTGCCTGGTACCTCACTGCTTGTCATATAGTAGGATAAAATAATAGTATTTCCCGTTACTCCGTCTGCTCGGTGGACAACAACCTCTTTGGCGAAGCCATGTCGATCTCAGCGCGATTGGGTTGGCCGGTGAGGATGCTCCGGCTGACTTGGCTGTCGGAGGAGGCGAAGAAGATCTTAGGCGTCTGGAGATGGAGCCCGAGGTACTGCTCTGCTGTGATGGAGGGTTTCGTCGTTGGAGCAGCTCCGGTGAGTTGTACGACGCCAAGGCTGAAGCAGGACAAGAGAGAAAACGTTAACCTGAGTGGAATTCTAATAGCATCTCCAATAGATGACGTAAAATACATAACCACAAAGTGCCAGATGTATACATCAGCCGCTCATCTCTGAACTTAACTGTCGAAACTGAATTTAAGTGTCGAAACTGAACTTAACTGTCGAAACTGAATTTTGCTGTCGAAATTGAATTTTACTGTCGAAACTGAACACACTAGAGGTGAGGCTACACATCAGTCGACTGACTGTTTCATCTCTGGTCAGTCGATTTTGCAGCCGTTGGATACGAAATCAAGGGCCTGCAGTTCATCTTCCACATCCACCCCCCTGAGCCGCCAGCCACCACCGGCCAAACAGCCGCCCCCCGCCGCCCGCGGCCGGCGGTGCGCCGCCTCGCCTGCCCCGAAAACACTCCCCACCGCCGGTCTGCCGCCGCCCCGGCCATCCCTGTAGCCCCCCCTGTGCCGAGCTTTTTCTCCGGCGATCCCCACGCCACCGCCCCACCACCGCCGGCGACCACCGCCCCC